>NW_025932226.1:0-6607 GCF_000764305.2 Hyalella azteca | reverse complement strand
GCCGATGTACGAACATCAACTGATATATCCAAATTTACTAAAAAACTGTAAAATTTATATGGTGAAAAATTAATGTTTCTTGATAAAATTCATTTTTAATCTCGTAATTTAAATTAAAGTTTAATGCACGAAAACTAATTTGCTACTTGCTACCAGCATGATTCGCTCGAAGTCTTCATGCTGGAGATTCGATGTCAGGGGAAATACTTTCAGAAATAGTTGAGAGTTGGAAACTCTGGCAGCCAATCACTGACGGCTTTTCAAGCAAAACTCAAGGCGAGAAAAATATCGGTCGCTACGTGTACTTAGCGGCCACGTGTAATTAATCGAATTTTGTTGGTATGGTCCACGGGCAGCGTAATCGCTTGCTTCAACATTGTAGGTTGATAATGGAAAAATAATTATTGAGTTTTTCACCCCGTACCTAGCAAGAATAACTGTTTTGAATGACTCATTTTGCCTGCATAGCCATGATACCGGGTTAGCCTAGAACTAGACTCCTGATAAGTTAGAATAGAGTAGTTATTGCTACAAGAATGCTTGATATGTTCAGTAAGACTGATGTGATGAACAACCGTATTTGTGATGTTAGAAGTGAAAATTATAATTTAAATCTGTTATTATATATTTTAACGTAATTTCATCGCGACGACGGAAATACGTAGTGGGACGAATTTGTGCATCAAGGGTCGCACGGCAGCCATGTCGCCTGCCTCCAATAGAAACGATCTAGTCTATACATAAAACTGAATTACAACATTTCGGCGGGATCATATGTAGCTTTAAAATTAATTGATACTTGCGATGCCAGCAAAATAATAATAGAATAGAAATAAATTATCAACACCTGCTTCTATTCTTCGTGTATCCACGAATTTTGTTCCGTATATAAAAGCCAACAAGCATAAATTTTCTAGTGTATTTTGCACCATACGATGAAAACAAACGACAAGAACGCATCGAAATGATAGCACAATCAAGTGCGTCTTAATGCGTCTCGCGCGTGCCGGTAGCATAGCTACACATCACCAGGACGATGCTGCAACCTGCGCCTTTCCTCATATCTTTCATATTACTGTTGGGAAAGCATCAGTTTTAGAACTCCAGGACTGCTCTCAAATACTATATCAATTCCTACCTCAGAGGAACGAACAACTTGTAACCAGTAAACGTTATCTCATCAATTTTCCCACGAATGCTACAGTTCAACTTTTCTTACGCAGTATTTTCTATAGCTTACACATAGATTTGTAGGAAAGTCCATTTATATAGGAGCTATTACTGGAAACTTGAGCCCTAACTATGATATTTACGCCACTTGGGATGCAGGCGTCAGTCAACAGACTTGTATATCACGGCAACACAGCCAACGTAAATAATTCTAAACATTTGTCCATGCAGGGCTGAGAGTTGAGAGATGTATAGTGAAGTCCCATCTCTCCTCAGCGCATTATAATTATGTAGCGTTCACTGAATAAATTTTTGTTAACCGGCATGGCCACAATAACCGAAAGTCAATGATATATATTGGCATATAAGGTTTTAGTAATGAAATGTTATATCACGCTTCAAAAATAAAATCAATACAAATTAAATGAAAATATCAGGCTTGTCAAACTCACATGGCGTAGGCATGATGATCCACATGCTGATTCATTCATCGTTCTATGTTTATATGATAGTCAGTCCTCAAATAAAGCGGATGCGTCAGGTAATCAGTCGACTTGGAAGGAAATTCAGCAGTTACGAAAAATAATGAAATGTGAAATGAAATTATAATATATAATGAAATGATACAGATAGATACTGGCGTGAAGTGATCTTGTTCTGCGTTACGTTGATACAGATCTAAGCTAAAGCGGCAAGTACATACCTTTGCTCTGATTATGAGCGTTTTACTGTAATATTCTGAGACCCTGTTTTCTGATTACACTTTTTTATTGTCGATTAGCAGAGGACTTAGTCCTGCTCAAGAATTAGGAACCTTTTGCGGGGGGAAACTTATTTACTCTACGAATCAAATATTTATCACAAACTTTTGTGGTTATTGTAGCTATGCCGCTTTTCGGTGAGCATAGTTTTTAGACTATCTATTAATCTGGGTTATAAAAATTCCATTTATCGAAGTTCATTCAGTGAACACTACATAAATTTGATGCGCACAAAAGAGATGAGAGTTCGCGAAATCTCTCAGCTCACCTTCTTCCATCTTCAATTATTTTTATTTATTCAAATTTCCTTGTGGCCATGATATAAAAGAACTGTTGACTGAAGCCGAGTAAGGAAGTGGCGTTCGTAGCAACTATCATAGTTAGGGCTATCATTTCCTATTGTAGTACGTAGTAAAGCAGCTCGCAATAAACAATACATTCGATCTCTGGCACTCGTGGCGACAATGCTGATGATATGATCCTGTCATTGTTGTGAGTGTTGAGTGATAAGACTAACATGTTACCAACGGGTCTAGGAGCTTGTGAAAATGTTGTTTCCCCGTTTATTTGGGAGATAGTAGTATTATTATTTCATTCATAGCATTACCAATTTACTGAAATCGAAAGTTGACCAAGAATTTTGAAAAAAACTTCAACTAAATTCATTACATCTGCATTGAGAACGTTTTGAAAAACGTTTACATCAACAGTTCAAAAATAAAAAAAGTCGATTCATAGTAGAAATAAACACCTGTTTCCCATAAATAATCAAGATGTTTATACACTTGCTTTTTTCAAATTTTAAACTGATGATGGAGCTGGTAACTGAAACGTTTCAAATGAAAATATGAGGAATTATATCTTCATGATAAAAACAACCTGCCGTTTTTATTATTGAAAAGCATGTCAGGTGCAGTTAACCACTCAAGTTTATTCATGTTAAATTATTGTGCGGCAAGTTGCTCATCCATGAGTGCGGGACTCGCGCGGTCACTCGCATTATGCGGCGCTGTTGACGAGCAACTCAATGGCCGTCACTGCAGCGTGATCGGACGGCATCGCGCTTTTTTTATCGATGTCACCAATAAATTAATTAAATGGATGTTTCGGGATAAATGGACTAGTTTTAGAGTGAATTATTGTAAATTTGTACAATATAATGTTCACATAATTGGTCTTATATCGATTGATTTATGATTACTGTGTTTTTCAATTCCAAAGAAAAAAGGAACTCGTAGATCCTTCTCAATTAAAGACGGTTTCGTGTTTAATTATTGTTCACTAAATATACGATAAGTCATGTACAGCAATCCTTTATTTAACTCGTGTGATGAAAACTTCTGCTAGATGACATCACCACTTCTGAAGTTGAAGAAACCCGTACACAATGACAGTGAAATATCTAGTATAACAACCCGTAATATTGCCATGATTAAATGATGTGATGAAAATGCGTTGGTGATGTAATTTTATATACTATCATAATAAAATAAATACAATGATGATATTTTACATTGATGATGATGATATTTTTGTGGTGTATTTTAGATCATGTAATAATGTTGAAGTAACCTTAGTAAAACTTTTCGTTCTTTTTGTGCCTGTCTCTTATACACATCTAGATGTGTATAAGAGACAGACTACNCATTTCCTATTGTAGTACGTAGTAAAGCAGCTCGCAATAAACAATACATTCGATCTCTGGCACTCGTGGCGACAATGCTGATGATATGATCCTGTCATTGTTGTGAGTGTTGAGTGATAAGACTAACATGTTACCAACGGGTCTAGGAGCTTGTGAAAATGTTGTTTCCCCGTTTAGATGTGTATAAGAGACAACATTTAAATACCAGTGAACGTAAACTCATCTTCAACGTCGCTGCGAGAGCGGCAGTTATAATTTTACTGACGGAATATTATTTACAACTTTCGCATGAAGAAAAAAAGGAGTTTAATTATATGTAAGCTATTACTGAACAAACACTAGGACTAGAAACTTTGAGCCCTTAATATGACTTTTACCCCACTCGGTTCTAAGCGTCAGTCAACAGTTGTAGCGAACTCCCATCTCTTTCCAGTGCATCATAATTATGTGGCGTTCACTGAATAAACTTCGGTTAACCGATATGTCCACAATAACCGAATGTCAGTGATAGATATTGAGATATAAGTTTTCAGTAATGAAAGGAATGTCACGCTTCAAAAATAAATTCAGTACACATTAGATGGAAATATAAGGCTTGTCTAACTCACATGCGTGAGTTTGATCCACATGACTCATTCATGAATTTTCGTTTATGTTAGTCAGTCCTCAAATAATGCCGATGCCTCAGGTAATCAGTGAACTTGGACGAGAATTCCGGAGTTACACTTCAACATGAAATGAAAGGTTAATAAAATATATTATAATAGTAATAGGGAGTTGCGTAATGAGATGTTGCTCTTCATTTTCTTGCGACCTATAGAAGTAGGAGCGGCGAGTAAAAACAGTTGCACTGTGTATGAGCGGTGTACCGTAATATTGCGAGTCCCTGTTAACTGATTAGAATTTGTTTATCGTCGATTAGCATACGATAAAGTCATGCCCAAAAATTAGGAACCAATTGGTGGGGCAACTTATTTACAAGTCAAATACTTTTCTTAGACTTGAGAAGGGCAGAGCGCCTTTCTGTCCATAAAGCCATTCATGGAATCTTCTCCAATTATCTTAAGAGCAAGAGTTGCTTTTATTCAATAAGTGTAATTTCATAAACTTTTAAATATCAACACCCTACAGTATTTCTTTGCAAACGCAAAATGGACAACTTCTTAATACGTATAATTTTAACTTTGGAATGAACATAAAGACAAATGTAGGGGTCGTAGACTCCTGCATTTCTACACACAATTTTCTCGGCGACTAAGTCAAGTGCGTGCCTAAATAATGCTATCTGAGATCACATTTGCCTTTCAAGCTGCTTGTGCTACGTGCTACTCGAAATTCAATACTTTATCGTTACTCCCCAGTATTTTTTCTACTCAACTCGCCTCCAGCACTGGCGTTACATACTCTAGGGCGAAGGGTTGCTAGGGTCTGGGCTCAAATCCTTGGCAAGCTGCAAAAACAATCTAGGAAGTCTAGAATCGGCGACAATCTAGCATAATCAACACAGACGCCACAATTGCTACGAAGAAAATGGTAAAAATTCTCATTATCTTAATAGAAAACGGTTCAAAATCTAAATGCATCGTCAGTCCCAAGATATAATAATGATAGAGTTGGCGTAATAAATTAGCGGATTAGCTCTGTAAATGCACCCTGCCTTTCAAGCACAACCTACGAGCCGTCAAAGACTCCATCAGCCGCTCAAAGGAATAGATCAATCGAGCGCGTTTCTGCGGTGCGCCGCCAGACGCGTCTTATATAGTGCGTCTCGCGCGTGCAGTTGAACGCAATTCTGTGTCGGAAAAGCGTTCCTGTTACTCGTATCTCTATTGTTACTTGTTCTGTTGCTTTTTATGCATTGTTGACGCAGCATTTTTGGATTTTCGGAAGTCATGAATGGGAAGCCACAGGCGCGAGTTCGTGAAAACAATTTACGCCATTAAATGAAGGCCGCGGCTATTCATGCCACTTCATCTGCTCTCACTCATCTATACAGAATCCCAAACGGGACGAAAAAATTTTTTAAATGCACTGCCAAATGTTTATTAATTATAAAGGGGATCAGAGTGTCTATATATAAATTTTTACTGAACATACAATTGAACCATCATCATGTTTGTGCACTAACTAGTATATATGCCTCGAAGCTCCCGAATGCCAGTTGAGGACGAAGCATCATAGAGATGAATATCATGGCCGCACAGATCACATGAATAATTTTATCCATGTTCACATTTATCTAAAGACAATAGTGTATTGAGGGATGTAGTGAATCACTTGCTTACTTCGCTTCATTATAATTAAACAAGCGATTTTCACGGAGCAAACTTCGGAAGACAGGCATCATGTGGCATGCAGCGTGACTACAAATATTTTAAATGACTAAAATCAGCAAATTAGTCAAAGTAAAAGTCAGGCATTAAAAGGTTAGGCCGGGATTGGGAAAATATTTAATTAAGAATATATATATTTCGTAGGATTTATCAAATCCCATGCGATGATAAGGATGAGTAGCTTGCGCTTCTATATGGATGAGTAGCTTGCGCTTCTCTTGCGTCAGTCCTCAAATAATATAGAAGAAAATGAGTATCTGGATGACTCATTCATAAAGATTAGAGTCAACTCTATTTTCTGATAAAAATCTCACAAAATTAAACCGCAAGTACTATCCAGTACAATTTTGCCGTTCTTTTTGTGCATTACGTACGAGAGTTTACACGCCGATGTGTATCTACTGTATGATCATAATCATGGTTGGAGACCTGGCTAGAATTGGAAGACAGTCAATTCAACTCAATTATTATGTGATGTGTACACCTGGCTTCCACGTATGACCGTAAGCTGAGGACCTATCAACTGATACTGTGAATCTGTCTTGTAGCGCACATGCAGTGAATAGATATTTGCAATGATGTTTGTGATTATCAAAGACCAGAAAACCACCTTTCATCGCCTCCAGCCTCGTCGTCCTCAACCTGCGAGGAACCTCAACAAGATTACGAGCTTCAAGGCGGGCAGACGCATACATAAC
>NW_025932225.1:662094-738746 GCF_000764305.2 Hyalella azteca | reverse complement strand
TATGAATTCGTTTAGCTACAGAAGACAAATGCACGCTAGAGAAGTGCAGCAATAATAATAGTACTGATTAATTACTTATGCAGACTAGTCTAGCCGTGCGTGGATGAGATCGAAATATGTGCAAGATTATGGCATAAGAAGTAATTTTTTCGAAATCAAAATCGCTCGAATGGAAATTAAAATGGGATGAATGGAAGCAATGATTCCCTTATGATGGATTCAAGGACAGAAATGATTCACAAATGATTGACTCATGAACATGAATGATTCACAAATGATTAATTTGTGTCCAGGAATGATTATTAATTGATTGAAAACGAATGATGGACGGCAAAAGAATACTTTATGATCCTTGCAATGTATAAGAAGGTGAATGCTGAATTGATATTCACACGAATATTAACTAGGGACGAGCTTATCATTCATCGGAAAAAAGTTTATGAGCTTCAGGAGGAAAACAATTAAATTTGAGGGGAAAGTAAAATATGGATTTTATCGATATAATAGGAAAAATATTTGAATAGAAAACTGTTTGAATTGTTTAAAAGAGGGATTTTATATCACTTTTATATATTATGAACACATTAACAGAAAATAGCAAATTTTGAGCTGCAGGGAAAGAAAATACCATTTGTATATTTTAGCATTAAACTTATCAGCATACTGGAGTAATTTATTAAAAATTTAATTGAGTATTTCTGCCTCTTAATCGCTAAGAAGATTTAAGTCTAATGTTTATTAATGATAAAAAACTATACTTACTCCTGCGAATAAAAAAATTAACGGGACTACAACTGCGGACTCAGAAGCCACGCGAAGAGCATTGATAACAGCTATCAACAGTGAACAAAATTTTTAATTTGAATTGACAACAATAATATTATGATGAATACACTCCNACAGACAGACAGACAGACAGACAGACAGACAGACAGACAGACAGACAGACAGACAGACAGACAGACAGACAGACAGACAGACAGACAGACAGACAGACAGACAGACAGACAGACAGACAGACAGACAGACAGACAGACAGACAGACAGACAGACAGACAGACAGACAGACAGACAGACAGACAGACAGACAGACAGACAGACAGACAGACAGACAGACAGACAGACAGACAGACAGACAGACAGACAGACAGACAGACAGACAGACGGACGGGTAGACAAACAGACAGACGGACGGACAGACAGACGGACGGACAGACGGACAAGGCTAGCACAAAAGTGCATTTTTTCCACAAATGAGATAATGCGCTAAAACTTACAAAGAAAATAAAAAAATAATGGGGACCAAATATTTCATAGTAAATTTATAAAAGTTTTAGAAACGAATTACGACTCAAAAATCAACCCTGGCAGGTGAACAACAACTGAGCGAAAAACGTTCAACAATAAACTTAAAGGTTTATTTAATTTTTTCTACTTAACTTATACGTTCATAAACTTTCATTCAGAGAAATGAACAACTTTTAGTCTAAATAGCGATGCACTCTTAGCTCTTGTTTGTGTCATCCTGACCCAGTTAGGCCTGGCAAAAGGGCTCATCATTGATACGTGCATAAAGTATATCACTATTTAGAAAATTTTACCCATTAAATTATCTGAGTGACCATCGAAAACGAATCACAGTTCAAAACTCACAGCACAAGAGTTTTAATAAAATTCGTACACGAAGTGGTATTTTCCAGACCCCTGATAATATTGTACCTAGAGTGATGGAACTTGAAACAATTTCTCATTCTAGAGCTCAGGCAGCACGTAGGAAATCTACTTCCGGCAGCAACTTGAAATTCTACCCTCTAATATCAGCCTAAGCATTCCGCCAATAATCGAAAACTGTCAATTAATGTTGTCGGGTCTCCACTGAACTCGATCAATATGTTAATCTCAAACCTGCACAGTTGCTGTGATAATTTCGGGTACGTTGGTTAATTAGTTTCAGAGTTAGTTGATTAACCGATAATGGTTACAAATGGAGTTGGGTCTTTACTATAAACTCGAAAGGTAAAACAATTTTGCAACTGGGCAGCGGCGGTAATAATTTTAATTTTAGCTATGTGAATTTCGTCGTTTCCGAAATTAGATAATTAACCAATAACTGTCACAATGAAGTTGGTTCTTCGTCGAACTCGATAAATATTCAATTTTCACACCAGCGCAAAAGCTGTAATATTTTCAGGCATGTGGGTTTAGTCGTTTCTGTACTAGTCAAGGAAGTGATTAGCATTTAAAATGCAATTGTACCTACAATAATTGTAGGTACGATTGCATCGATGGCGTTAACTTTCAAATTCCAACCACTATTGTATGACAAATTAATATTTACAATTAATAATTAAAATATTGACACATATTTAAACAAATTCATCAATACTTACTGTATCGATGAATTACTAATTACGATTGTATGGAATTATTCATAAATATCAAGTACATCACACACCTTCTCCTTGCTGGCGCCCACAGCCTCGGCAGCAGCGGCGGCGCCCTCGGCGACCTGGGTCTCGTTCTGGGCCTGGGCACGTCGCCCCAACATATTCATCATCACCGCCATGACGTTCTCGTGCACCCGCAGGATGCGGATCAGGTCGGGGTGTTGGAAGAAGATGTGGTTGTTCACTAAACGCCTGTTGGGAGTAAGTCAGGAATAATGGTTCACCAAACGCCTGTTGGGAGTAAGTCAGGGATAATGGTTCACCAAACGCCTGTTGGGAGTAAGTCGAGGATAATGGTTCACTAAACGCCGGTTGGGAGTAAGTCAGGGATAATGGTTCACCAAACGCCTGTTGGGAGTAAGTCAGGAATAATGGTTCACCAAACGCCTGTTGGGAATAATTCAAGATTAATGACCAAACGCCTGTTGGGAACAATTCTGGGATGATGGTTGAGCAAAAACCTGTTGGGAATGATTGGGGTTAACCAAACACCTGTTGGAAGAAGATGTTTACCAAATGTCTATTGTGAATAATTCGGGCTAAGCAAATGGCTGTTGGGAATAAACGGAGTTAACTAACTTCCGGCCAGTCCAGTACTCGCCAGATCTCGTTAAAAAAATTTTAAAGAAATTTTTTTCAAGAATAATCTCACTGGCGTCTACAAAAATTGTGTGTCACGTTGGAGATCAGTGAGAATATCTGTACATGTTGATACACAAAAAAAAATAATAATAAATAAATAAAAGGGGGATAAAGATCGTTTTATCGGAGTGTTTATTATCATCAGCGAAAGGCAATCAGGAGTTGGGGGGAGTAGTGATTTGGGGGTTTGGAATAGTTGGAAAAATTTGGTCTCAATCGGCAGAGTGGTTAAGAATCGATGAAAGACCAACGTAGCTTTATTAAAGCTGGCTCCTCGATATTATCATATATAAAATGTCTGTTATTCCAAGGAATTATTTTAACAAGTATCCCGTTTATGGGACATCAGCGGATATTTGGGCAATATGAAATTACACAATCACTTATTGCGGCTGTGAAGAGAATTCCATCGGAAATGTCTTGAGAAATTCGCCAATGTACGACGACAAAATGACTTCAATCGTATTTTCTAGTACGTATATTATGCATTGAAATTTGATCACCGTATAATTGTAAAAAGAGATAAATAATAACATGAATCGTTCATTACGTACATTTTTTATTTCTCAAAACCCTAAATCTCCAATTCGAATGGCTAGTTCTTAAGAGCATAAATTTCTATTAATTTAGCTTGAATTCTTAGAACTTCAATATGGGTTTTTAGAAATTGACTGTGAATTTAAAGGAAATCAATGTGTACTGCTTCGTAATTTCTCCCAGTAATCTCATTTTAGTTAAGTTATTCAGTATAACTGTACTAACCATCACTCGACATTGGACCAGAGGCAATCAGAAGCACAGGCTTGTACTTCCACAGAAAAAAAATCGTATTGAAAATATCATAGAAATATTCCATTGACTACTCACCATAGAAGCTGCCTCATGAGTTCCTCCTCCTCCTGCGACATTTGTACGGGTAGCAACGCCCTGATTTTACTCAAGCACTGCCACATGAAAGTTACGTCGCGTTTGGTCATGCTGCTGATGGCGTACGTCTTGGCCAGAGCAAGCATGAGCTCGCCCACGGCGTTGTACTGACGCAGCAGCAGGCTGTGTACGCGATAAAAATTATGAGCTGCAAGGTTTAAGGTACCAAATAATACGAAAATTCGACAGTAAATCGACTTACTAGGTAATTAATTAGTCTTAAAACGAACATCCGTTGACCGATGATTGATTTATCACCCAAGTAAGCATCTCTCAGATCAGTGACATGTGACATATAACATACAATCCACTTGAAAATCTCCCTCATCATGGCATTGATTGATCAGTATGCCATTGGTTAATCAGTATGGCGTCAGAATAATAAATTCGGATGCCTAAGCCCCCATGAATCGACCTAAAACCCACCTAACTCCCCAAAACCCACCAGACCTAAAACATCATCGACCTAAAACCCACCTAACGACCTAAAACCCACCAGACCTCAAACATCATCGACCTAAAACCCACCTAACGACCTAAAACCCACCAAACCTAAAACATCATCGACCTAAAACCCATCTAACGTCCTAAAACCCACCAGACCTAAACATCATCGACCTACCACACACCTGAACATCTCCCGGATCAGTATGGGGTTCTCAATGAAGGTCTCGCTGGCCCAGCGCACGATTGTGTTCACCAGAACTTTCTTCAGCTTGTCGGCCGGGTCGTTGCTCTCGGCCTCCGCCTCTTCGGCAGGGACTTCTTCTTCTTTCGCTGCCTTCAGGAAGCTCAACATCCGCGAGAAAACACTCGGCTTCTCGGAGTCAGCATCCTGCGATGTATGTAAATAAAAGCTGAAGCAATTTCAGAGTGGCACTGAAGGTTTTTTTTTCAATTTTCACACATCACGGGAAGTACCTCGTCATCACACGTCACCGAAAGTAACTCGTCATGACAAGTCATCGAAAAGTACCGAGGCATCACACGTCACGGGAAGTATCCAGCCATTATACGTCATGGGAAGCGCTCCGCCATCACACGTCACGATGAGTGCCTCGTCATCACACGTCACAGGAAGTGGTACGTACCTTAGAGCATCCATCGTCTCCTTTGCCGCCAGGGATCTTAGTCTTCTCCATGAGATGCGCGTGGAAGGCGAGTAGTTTGGTCTTGAGGTCTTCACCACACGGCGCCTCTTCGAGCTCCTCTTCAGAGAGGTTCTTGAACGCCAAGATAGCATTCATCTGCTCCCGTGGAGGACAACGGAATTCTTTTGTTTTCTTGGCTGCCACGGCGGACGGCAGGTCGGACTGTTTGATTTCGATGTAGCGACGAAGCTGATCGGCCTGAATCTCGCCTACGTAGTCCTGAAACATTCAGCAATTGTGGAAAGGTGAAAAAATCAAGGTTTTTATAGGGAGAATGAAACTTTTATAGAAAAAATTAGAACAATTGAAATATGTAGAGTTTTTAAAGAAAGAACGAGGAAGAAAAACCCGTAATCATACCTCTTAGTAACTCATTGATTTAGTCGATGATAATGGAAACTCACTTGAGCGTAGGTGATGATTGATTCTACTCTGTGCCGGAGCTGCAGGTCCATGAGATGATGCAGGACACAGCAGAGTTGCAGCTTCACCCCCTCAGCGATGTCCATGTTAAGCAGCCCTTTGCGGTTCTCGTCTGCGCCTTCTGGTGTGTAAAGTGGGTACACGTCAACTGACAGACATTTATCCTTTTTATTTTTATTCTAGCATCCCACTCCATTTGAGAAATTATCTTAGTTTGCAGTCCTTAAGAATCAAACTAAAAAGAGGGTTCACGTCAAGAGACAGATTGCTTTTCATTTCTTAGATATATTCGAGCATTCCATTCAACCACAGAGGTTATTTTTGTTTATATTCCACAGAGATCCAAGCAGCTGAAGAGCGCACCTTTGTCGAATTCAGGATCTTAAGCCTTACTACAGACTGACTTCAGAGCCTACCTTTGTCGAAGTCAGGATCTTGAGCCTTACTTCTGACTGACTTCAGAGCCTACCTTTGTCGAAGTCAGTATCTTGAGCCTTACTTCTGACTGACTTCAGAGCCTACCTTTGTCGAAGTCAGGATCTTGAGCCTTACTTCTGACTGACTTCAGAGCCCACCTTTGTCGAAGTCAGGATCTTAAGTCTTACTTCATACTGACTTCAGAGCCCACCTTTGTCGAAGTCAGGATCTCAAGCCTTACTTCAGACTGACTTCAGAGTGCACCTTTGTCGAAGTCAGGATCTCAAGCCTTACTTCAGACTGACTTGAGAGCGCACCATTGTCGAAGTCAGGTTATTAAGCCTTACTTCAGACTGACTTCAGAGCGCACCTTTGTCGAAGTCAGGATCCCAGGTCTCAGGATCTATCATGATGAGGAGCTTGCAGAGGTCGTCATCCTGCATGCAGCCCACCAGCAGGAGATTGTCCACTAGTTTCAGCAGCGGCCTGGAGATGGTGGGCGTATAAAGTTAAATAGTAAGTGATATATAAAATAAATGAAGATCTAAATATTGAGTCGGAACGTCACATTCATGTGATAAAATTGAGTTCAACGGAAGAAAAATCGACCTCTCAAGATAATTTTTATCCATAATACACAGGTCTTTCTGGCTAAATTATTCTTCCAGTATTATAAAAATTACGGTTTAACTGTGAAATAGTTGAATTTTGTTCAAACTGCTCTCCATTTAGAATTAAATTGCAACATTAATTACAATATTATAAGGCAGTTTCAGTAACTATTTCATAAATTAAGATTACAATTAAAATAAAATGAAAATGGTATGTGTCTAAAAAGGGCATTCATGGTAACTTATAATGGACAGAGTAGCACGACATCAATAGATATAACTTATCAATAATATAGGTTATTATTAAATATCTCACACAAATAAGTTTTCGTTGGAGCCGCCGATGGGGTCGCGGTTGGCCACTTGGTTGGACTTGACGGCATCAGACAGCGCCTGCATGACAAACTCCCGCACCTCGTCCAGGGGGAAGTCGGGGGATGACAGACCCTTGATGGTGTCTATGTTGTCCCTGGGTAGTGATTATTTGTTGGACGAGAAGTACAAATAACTAGTCCCTGAGCGGGGATTATTTGTTGGGCGATAACTTTAAATACCTAATGGGTGATAATTGGAGGCGTGAAGATGATTCTACTGATTGTCACACATGATTTATAAATTACTCTTATACTTGCCATACATTAATTCACTGTATGCCATACATTATTCAAATATATGTCACACATGACTCAACTGTATGTCACACATGACTCACTGTATGTCACACATGACCATGATTCAACTGTATGTCACACATGACTCAACTGTATGTCACACATGACTCAACTGTATGTCACACATGACTCAACTGTATGTCACACATGACTCAACTGTATGTCACACATGACTCACTGTATGTCACACATGACCATGATGGGCCGGACACTCTCGGTGCGCGTGGCAGACATGGAGTTGCCCATGGCGGGGTCCGCGTACAGGTCCTTGAGGTCGTTGCTGAGCGGCACGATGAACTCGTTCTGGGTCACCTCCCTGGCCGGTGAAGGTACAATATTTTTGATTATTCATCAGATAGGGAATAGTTCGATCTTTGAGCTACAAAATCATTTGATTGCAGGAAACGCAAATTACTCATGAATTTGAAAACGAAGACAATTATAAGAAAATTTAATCCCAATATTGTGAAGTTTGTTGGTCTCTCTCTTATAAATAGAAAAACTTGAAATGAATTCGAGCTAAGTATTACTAAAGCTGTAAGCTGTACTCGGCATGATTTAACTTGAGAATACATAACACGAATAGTGTAAGTTGTTCATTAATGTTAATATAAATAAAAAGCAGAGTAATAAGTATGAGCAAAACATCTTGGACGTACATTGTCGACGCGAAGCTCTCCAAGTGGAGGGCGATGAGGAGATTGTAGAAGCCCATTCTCAAAGGACCTGACATGTAGGGACACTGGATGGCATAGAGCAGCTGGTTCTGTCCCACATGGTGGCAGAGCGTGTGGGCAGCTCTGTAGTTGCTCTGGAAGCACATAGCACAGTACAGAGCGAGGGTGTAGGAGTGAAAGTTGAGCAGCTTCTCGTTCTCTATGAGCTCCAGGATGTCAATGGACCGATCCTCTTCAGGGATGTTGAGAGCAAGCATAGGAACCGAGTCCTCAGCCAGCATCGACCAGCCTCTGATATCGGAGAGCTTGAGAGCATGTATCCTGAGCGAAGTGTTGGGCACCCTGCACCACTGGTAAGGCTGCAGTACCTGAAGACGTAGTCTCGGTGGCATTTGTGGTACCACATGTTTTTCGCTGTTCTGCAACACCGCAGCGCTCAGCGGCAGAGTTGTCTGGGTGCGACCAAGCTCGATTTGCAGTACCTCCTTGCTGGTGGGCTCGACGAACACGGCTGGGAAGAGCTTAATGCCAGGCTCCATGCGGTACTTGTGGCGGGTTGCCTTGCCCTCACACTGCAGTGAGATAAAGCCCGTGCTTGTGTCAATGAAGCATCCGATGAACATGCCTTGTGATGAGCCTTTGCCGCTCGCGTCTGACGTCACCTCAGAGAAGAGTTCGTCGGCACGGAACATGTAGCAGCTGTGCCGCTCGATGCTGCAAATCAACGATCCGAATTGAAAAAGATACACAAGAAGCTATTATGAAGCAAACTGAATTAAAGAGGTTAAATTATTACGTACTAAGAGTTAATGGAATAGATACATTCATAATAGCTTTGATTGATTGAAATAAAAGTCACAAATGAAGTAACTAGCGGTATTTTTATTCATCTAAATGTACAGTTGATCAAATAAGTCGATTAATATTTAAAATATAGAATGCTAGATAAACATTTTACCTTCATTGAAATCCACTTCGGTGATAATTTAATCCGAAAATAATTATTTTCGTTCATATGATCAATAACTGAAAAATCTACGACTCGGAAAGAAACACCCCAAGTTATAATTCAATGAACGAAATTAATAGCGGTTTAAGGGCAAATGAAGTTTTCAAATTTAGTCCTAAGGTAAAAAACTACGAACTCATTGGCGTTCAAAGAAAAATACAGCTGTTCTCTAGACAATGATATTTCTCGCAGGAAACACCGGAAACTAATATACAATGAATTTATAAAATATTGAGCATTTAAAATACCCTTTTAACGATAAATAAGCATTGAATGATATGGGACGACTCGTGAAAATCACGATATCGGTGAAAACTGACGCAGATTTGACGTCGCCGTCCTCCGTGTACTCCTGCACGATCACGCTGCGCACTTTGCTCTGGTCGAAGGCCGTGTCGTGTATGTGGTACTGGGTCGTGACCCAGCCAATGTACACGTGCGCCGGGTCTTGACCAGGGAAGATGCGCACGCCGTAGAAATATTCGTTGATGAGCTTCAGACACTCGGCGTCGAACAGCTGGCCTTGATGGCCTTCGCCCTGGCGTGAGGAGAGATTTGGGTTTATACGTGCGCATAAGGGGAAATTTGATTAAATTTAATTTATAATTGAAACGAGTGAGACACAATGGGAAAATTAAACGTGCACACAAGGAAAAATTTAATTTAATTTGTAATTGAAACGAGTGGGGCACAATGGGAAAAATATTTATGTGATTTGGTATAATTTCGGCTGGAATTGACTAATTGAGTGAGAGCTCAAAAAATCGTATATATAATACCAGCAATAAATAGACTTGTCTACGAGACAGCATTCGAAGAGTCGCAATAAAAACGCTCTAAAAACGCGTTTATCTTAGAAAAAATAACTGTGTTTTCATGTGTTAGGCATCATCCCTGACCGACATTACTCTATGTGCGGAGAAAAAAAATTGAAATACAATTTTGTTATAATCTTAGAGTTTGGTAATTCCTACTGATTGTTAAAATATAATTTTATGGGCAAGAGAAACATTTTCCGTGATCTTGCAAAGTGAACGATGAAGTACACTTGAACGCGTGAGACAAACAAGAACGAAACATGTTTCAGACATGCTCACGGCGCGCTCGGGTATGGAGGGCGGAATGAGCTTAGTGTCGGTAGCGCCGGCGAGGCGGACGGACGTTTGTCTTTTCTTTCCTCCTGGGACGTCGAGAGTGCCAGTCTCAGTCACACGTCCTTTGCTTCTACCTTCACCGCTCTGGTCGCGTTTCTTGAAGAACCTGACAAAAATTGTTTTAATTAATTAATAGATCGCGAAAAAAGAGAATTAGTAATAGTTTGTAAAAAAAATTTAATATTATTTTTTGATCCGAGAAATTTAAGGCTCACACCTGCGAATCGAAATTCAACAATTAAGTCCCCGTTTAGTTTTAACACAGGAAAATGCCAGCGTATCTGTCCCGACAGTTGAGAGATAACAAATTTGACTTAAAGTCAATCACTGAGAATAAAAAAGTAGCATTCAAAAATTAGAAGATGAAGGCCAAATATACATGAGGGAAGATTCCAAAGCGTGAGTTACGATTGAATCGAAATTCATTGATAGAAGACCAAATCGGTAATTTTTTATAAAGAACGTGATGCCAATACAATTTACATCAAACATGAAAAGCGAAGATAAATAAAACCATAATACAGAACATGAAAACCTGGAGGCATGCCGTGCTTCAAAATATTTTATTTTAGTTGGCAATTAAACAGAAATGCGATTATTTAGATTAAACAGAAAAGTGATTAATTGGGTTGAATAGAAGAAGGCTTTAGAAGCACGAGTTGTCGAGGAGCCAACGTGCGATGTGACGCAGTGCAGTTTATTACGACCTCGAAAAGTGGTCGTGGACTTACGACTTACGCGAGAGGTAATAACGCTTTTGTAGATCTACGACACGAAAACATTTAAGACAATTTCAATCAACTCTCAAACGTAATACTTTTCATGAGGGCAGTAGAAACACGACAGTTTTGATGAAATACCTCAATCATGCCGATATCAAAGATTCTTTTTCTTTATACTTTGATACATAACAAAGTATCATGTCACGGAGTATCGAAAACGACATCAACATCAAAGAAATTCAGAGAAAGATTCGTTGAAAATCATTCCGGAACGCGTCTGAAAAAATAAAGAAATTCGAGAATTCGAGAAGACAAAATACAGAAATTAGAGCAGCAATTAGTGCTGCCATCTTACTTGGTCTTCAGACGAAGGCGACGTTCACACAAGTCACCCATAATGAGGTCCATGCTGCAGTACAGGCGGTTAGATTAGGCAGAATTAACCATGAGCAGCAAGCACGGTTAACTTAGGAAATAACCAAGAGCTGCAGCACAGACAGCACGGTTAAATTAGGAATTAAGGGGCAGCACGGCAGCACGATTTACTTATGATTTAAGCGGCAGCTGCAGTACAGGCGGTTAGATTATAAGACAAAATACAGAAATTAGAGCAGCAATTAGTGCTGCCATCTTACTTGGTCTTCAGACGAAGGCGACGCTCACACAAGTCACCCATAATGAGGTCCATGCTGCAGTACAGGCGGTTAGATTAGGTAGAGTTAACCGTGAGCAGCAAGCATGGTTAACTTAGGAAATATAAGAGCTACAGCATAGGCAGCACGGTTTACTTGGGAATTAAGCGTCAGCTGCAGCACAGGCAGCGCGGTTAGATGAAGAGTTAACTGTGTGCGTAGCACGATTAACTTAGGAAATAACTATCAGATCTGCAGCATAGGCAGCACGGTTAACTTAGGAATTAAGCAGCAGCTGCAGCACAAGCAGCACGGTCAGATAAAGAGCCGTAATCGGTAGCACGATTAAACTCAGAAGAAAATAACCAAGAACTTCAGCACAAGCGACACGGTAAACTAAGGAGCTTTCGCCAGGTGCAGCAGCATAAGCAGCACGGATTGCACAAAGTTTATCCCAGTGCAGATACACAGGTAGCACTTTCGCCTTACATAAATATCTAATAACTGTGAGTCATACTTGCAAAAATTGAGAGCATTAGATTGTCCAAATATAAAAAAGGAGCAACGTAAGGCAACAAATGATTATGAAATATAAGAACCAAGAAAAATCAACTAGAACTAGTCAAAATACACGCAATTTACGCTAATCAAGTAATTAGACTCGAAAAAATATAACATAAACGTCTCCGATAGAGCCAAACTAACAACAATCTGAAGGCTATCACGAAGCATATTAAGATTTATTCAAACGACACACCCATTTGTTTCCACCTACAACTGCATAAAAGGCTGCCGCAGTTAATCAGGACAGTGCAGTAAATATATATTAATTATTATTATTACTTAAATGGCAGCGTAAGAAAGAATTTAGAATCAGGTGATCCTTATCGTGTCTGCCAAACAACGCGAAGATGACTCAGTGAAACGCGTTATCCAAATAAAATTAGTAAATAAAGCGGAAAAAACTAGTAATTGATAAAATTTTCATAAAGGAACGCGTTATGCAAATAAAATAAGTGATTAATAGCAAAAAAACGTGAGTAATTGCTAAAATTCCCAAATGGTTACGCGTTAGGCAAATAAAATTAGAGAACAAATGCAAACCGCGAATGATATATAACAGTTTGATGGATTGTTGTCACGAACCTGAAGGGAGATTTGCCGCGCTTTTTTCTCTCGCCGGTGTCGGCGTTCTGACCCTTACTGACGATGTTCATCTCGCTCGACGCTTTCGGCATTTTTCCTGCGAGGTGGAGTAAAATAATGCTTTATTGCTCAGGAGCTACAACAGGAAATATCAACAAATTGATATGTTTGATCGAAACAGGATATACTGTATAGTGTATACAAATAGATACCATTTATCGGAACATGAACTACTGTATATAACAATATATATGATTTATCGGAACAGGAAATACATATCAATAGATTGATTTGCTGGAACACGAATATATACCAATAGATTTGATTTATAGGAAAAAGAAAAATTTATCAATAGATACGATTTATCGGAACAGGAAATTATACCAACAGATATGATTTATCGGAACAGGAAATTCATACCAATAGATACGATATTAGTAATTGATAAAATTTTCATAAAGGAACGCGTTATGCAAATAAAATAAGTGATTAATAGCAAAAAAACGTGAGTAATTGCTAAAATTCCCAAATGGTTACGCGTTAGGCAAATAAAATTAGAGAACAAATGCAAACCGCGAATGATATATAACAGTTTGATGGATTGTTGTCACGAACCTGAAGGGAGATTTGCCGCGCTTTTTTCTCTCGCCGGTGTCGGCGTTCTGACCCTTACTGACGATGTTCATCTCGCTCGACGCTTTCGGCATTTTTCCTGCGAGGTGGAGTAAAATAATGCTTTATTGCTCAGGAGCTACAACAGGAAATATCAACAAATTGATATGTTTGATCGAAACAGGATATACTGTATAGTGTATACCAACAGATACGATTTATCGGAACATGAACTACTGTATATAACAATATATATGATATCGGAACAGGAAATACATATCAATAGATTGATTTGCCGGAACAGGAATATATACCAATAGATTTGGTTTATAGAAAAAAAAGATTTATCAATAGATACGATTTATCGGAACAGGAAATTCATACCAATAGATACGATATACCGACTTCCTAAAAATTTAGTTGAAATAGGCACTTGACCGGACGCAATGATGGGCATGGACAATTACCAGCTTACCTATTAAAAAAATGCCGCAATCACACGGATGGCGTTTCGACGCCACTTGACGTGGAATGAATTCTAGAGACTAACAGAACAATTTTTCCAAACAATTATATTAACAATGACATTTAATACTAACAATTTCGATGCGAGAAAATTTGTATGGTCAACAATGGATAACTTAGGAAGTTTCTCAGTAGAGAGAATATAACAACTAGCTACGACTACGACACATTTATATTTACCTTAAATTAATTCATTAGAATGAAATATTTCAAAGGTATAGCGCCTTCATAAAATTAGCAGCGGGGCATGGATGTCGAATTGACCCTGACCTCTCAAGCAGTCATAATATCAGTCCCCTTCATAATACAAGTCCCCTTCACAATCCAAATCCCCTTTTCAGTACAAGTCCCCTTCATAATACAGTATCCATCATAATACAAATTCGAATATTAAATTCGAATGTTGGTAAAAGCAAATGTAGTAACCAGTAAAAGCGAATGTCAGGCAGGCCATCATCTACTTTGTCCTTCGTGCCCAAGAACAAAGACTGGGTGGACGAGTGGGTGAAGCGTGAAGGTATAGCCCCCTCAATCGCTGCAAAAAGCTCAATACCATCCATATTTCCTCAAAAGAATATAAAAATTTAAGGAAAAAATACGGGCGCAAGTTAAACGTAACGCACCAGGCTCGCCATCAGCACCGCCGTCACCGACGTCAAAGCTGCCCGTTTTGCCGAGCTTGCCGCGTTTGCCCAGTGGGACGTCCGTCTTGCTGCCGGTGGTGCTTAGCATCTCGTCTGCCTCTGCGCCTTCTTCGGGGTAACTTCGGTGCAAGTCTGGGGCAAAAACAAACGTCACTCGATACCAAATTGCGCAAAATTTTGGATTGCCACAAAATTTGTATAGCCACAAAATTTTCGATTTCTTAAAATTCGAAGTAGATTAAAATAGGTACGATACTCAAACTACATTATTATGATTAACTGCATGTATTAATAAAGACTAAGTGCGACCATTTCTTGGTAATTCTGTTGCTAGTCTGGGAGGAAACGTAATTTCAAAACCAAATTGGCAATAAATTTTGGATTTCCAAACTCAGAAGTTAATTAAACTCGATGCGATGCATAAATTGTATTATTAAGATTGTCTTGAGCTGCATTATTATTACGATATTTCACAGCACTGCATTACAATCTCTGTCATCCGTATCTTTAATATCAGACATAGAGGTGACCAAAACACCGCCATGAGTGGTGACCACAATTTAAAGTATCTTTGGAAATGGATAAATACAGAATGAAAAGTCCGCCAGGGGAATCAAGTGACTGTACATTTGCCTCCGTACCTTTAATATCGGACATGGAGAAGCCAGAGTCAAGTAGCGAAGAGTGCATGTCAGGCTGCGCCAAGGAGCTTTGCGCTGCCTCGGACGGCACGATCCTGTGCTGCCTGATGCGTATCGTGTTCCAGCGACGCTCCTTCTCCTCCTCGCTGCTCACACACGATAATAAACGATTAGAGGATAACAAGCAACCGTTTATAACCGATCGATCAAACGCATCTTTCAATAAGAGTGCCATGATTGACAGCAAACAGTTGACATAAAGCTATCTCAGAGTCGTACTACGATTGTCAACGACAAGCGGACATCAGGCAATCTCACAGTCGTACCACGATTGTCAACGATCAGTGGGCATCAAGCTATCGAAGATCGTGCCACGATTGCCAACGATCAGTGGGCATCAAGCTATAGCAGATCGTTACACGAGATATCTCGGAGTTCACTTATAAATAAAGCTAACCAGCTGCATCGTAGTTTCCGTTTATTTCTACGCGCGTAAAAGAAGAAGAAATAGTAATATAATTTCCGGTGCAACAATATTAGGTAAAAGAATTTGCGGTAAAAATTTTAAACCTAAATTTATCTCAGCACTACCTAATCTATTGGCCCCATAACTTAATGCTAACGATTAACTAGACTGAATTGGTACCTTAATTTAATAACTACTCAAACAAATTTACAAATAGCTAAAATGGAATAAAAGTGGCTGATAATAAAAAATAATATCGATAATTTACAGCGCATCAGATAACAATTGAGGGTGCTGGGCAACATAAAATTCAACAACAAAGCCATAATAAACAACATCAAAAAATAACAACAAAAATAAAAGTCCTACAGTGCACAACCGTAATAAACAGAACTCACTCGATGAACTCGGAACAGCAGACCACAGGCAGGGACATCCTGAGGAACTCCCAGTTGGCTCTCTCACACGCCTCGAACATCTTGGAGGAGATCTTGAGGCAGGGCGGCGTGTCGGACCCTGCAGGGATGCGCGTCACCTCCACCGCAGAGTCCAGGATGTCGTCGTTGTTCTCGAACGTCGGCTGTGTGTGTTATAGCCAATTTGTGGGTGTGGGGAGGGGTGTGTTATAGCAAATTAGTGGGTGTGAGAGGTGTCGTATATGGGGAGGCGGTGTGTTATATATAAAACACCGAATTGGGGAGGGGAGTGTTATAGCAAATAAGTGGGTGTCGAGAGGGGTGTGTTATAGCCATTCAGTGGGTGTGGAGATGCGCATGTTATAGCCAGTTAGTGGCTATAGATGCGCACTATAGTGGCTATAGATGAGCACAAATCTATTGTGGCTATAGAGTGTGCTATAGATGGGTGTAGAGATTCGCACACTCCTAATTAAGGAGTGTGAATAGTGGTACGTTATAGCCAATCAGCTAGGTTATAGAGGAGGGCAAGTTTACTGATAATCAAGTAAAAAACTCATAAATTGGAAAAAGTTTTATTCTAGTAGATGCACTGAATGTCACCATTTAACCGGTATCCCAATTAAATAGTGTGAATGATATGAAACTTCAACACTTTAACTAGATTAGGCTAACTATAATTAATGAAATTCTTCCAATAAAATTTGAATTGAAAGTTCGAGGTCACGGAAGAAACCCTAAAATAATCTATGTTTTTTTTTTTCAGTCCAACTAAACATTTCAGTTCTCGGCAAGCTGTTACTCACACACAGAAAGGCTCATATCCCTCCTGCAGACCGTAGGTGGTGAAGTATCTGAGTTGCGTTATGTCCTGGCCGAACGCGAACTTAGCCTTCTGCCCGACGCCCAGCGTGCAGGCCGGCACGAAAGCGTCGCCTTGCACGTCACTGAAGGCGGTCTCGGACCCGCTGGCGTCCATCATGAGCTCACCGTTCAGGGAGAAACCTGAACCATCAAGAATCCGTCAAGAAATGCACATGGAATGTTAATACAGAGAGTTAATCGAGCTCAATGAAGGCAAACATATATGCTTTGTCTTTTGCTCATGACAGTTATATTTATAATAATGAATGAAATTTCACGAGTTTGCTGACTGAAATAGTGTGTTTCTATGGGCCTTTAGACTAAGAGATAACACATCATCATTACTTGATGGTTCTGGAGATGAAGTATATAAATGAAATTTCACAAAATTGCTAATTTGAGTCAGTACATAGCAAAATCGGTACTATTTTTCCATCCCGAAATTCATGGTTTCGCTGTTCATGAAATGAATTTTATTTGTATAAGTTTTTAAGTGTTTTTCTATGAATTTTCCGAAAAGATAACAGAAAAATGGAGTTGGAAGTGCAAAGATTTAGGGAGAAAAAATCAACACGAATGTAACAATGATAAGCTGAAGTATATTCACAAGTGAGAGAAAGTCTGAAAATTCATCAAAAGTATGCTTTTATTACTGTATCGTAATAAAAGATTTATCAGACACTAGAACTATAAATTTCTATGTCAAGGCATGAAAAAAATATCTAGATATCGTTATAAAATATCTATTTTTCACCGGAAAAAATTAACCCCGAATTGTACTTACAAAAATTCTGTCGCTGGAAGCGATACGAATTCCAATCACTACCAAGCGGAAGTATGTAGAATTCGAGGCGAAGAACAAGCGGGAGGTCACGTCACTGAGGTTACGTCACGTTGTAGCAACGCTATAGGAGGTCACGACACTGAGGCCAGGCGTTGTATCAACGTTAGGAGGTTACGTCATGTTATAACAACGCTAGGAGGTCACGTCACTGAGGTTACGTCACGTTGTAGCAACGTTAGGAGGTCACGTCACTGAGGTTACGTCACGTTGTAGCAACGCTAGGAGGTCACGTCACTGAGTGTCACTGAGGCCAAGCGTTGTATCAATGTTAGGAGGTTACGTCATGTTATAACAACGCTAGGAGGTCACGTCACTGAGGCCAAGCGTTGTATCAACGTAAGGAGGTTACGTCACGTTGTAGCAACGCTAGGAGGTCACGTCACTGAGGCCAAGGGTTGTATCAATTCTAGGAGATGTCACCGAGGCCAATCGTAGCAAAGAAGGCCCATAGGCCTCGACACCGGGTTCAATCTTCGTAGCAACGCTGCCTCAATCAAGACAAACTTCCATCGAGAACCTCCAATGATATTTGTTCGAGTGCAAGAACAAGCAAGACTTACTGATGGTTTTGTCGACGAGATCTAGACAAACTCCAACCACGTCGCCCACGGCCCACCGATGACCGTACGCCTCGGCTGTGCCAGCGTAACACTTCTCCTCCTGCCGATAGCCCCAGCCACACACGAGCAAACGGGTTAGAAGCACGCAGAATAATAATTTTTTGTGGTACTAAAGGTTAGTTGCAGTTTCTACAAGAAATAGTGAAATTATCGGGAGAGTTACTTTGAGGTATGTAGCGGTATGGATATATTACAAACTGGGTAGGAAGGTAAAACGATCATAAAAAATTCGTTAAGGGCATCAGGGATGATATTTTTAGGCATGTAAGTAAAAAAATTATCATGAAATACTCAAACTGGTGGAACGAAAAACTAAAAATGCGCGAAGCAACAGAAAATAAGCCATTAGTAACAGGGGATGCAAAGGCGTTTTTCAGTCGCAACAAAACATCGAAAAACGTCCCAAGAAGAACGCAAACCACTGACGAAGACAATTATTGGACCAATACGGCATAAACTTTGAGAGAAAAGTCGTTTTTGAGAGAGACAGACCATAGTAAAACGAATTTTCAATAAAATGCATCACATAGCGACGGTTCCTCACGTACTAATTTCAATCACATGTCGAGAGTTGACTCAAAAACCAAAACCGACAGCACCCGGCAGATGGTACACCAGTCGGAGAGGTTAGCAACACGGCGAAAACTTCACGCAGCACGACTTACTGATGGACCAGTCAGTGAGGTCTAGCATCACACTGACAACCTCACACGGCATTGACTTACTGATGGACCAGTCGGTGAGGTCTAGCATCACACTGACAACCTTACACGGCATTGACTTACTGATGGACCAATCGGTGAGGTCTAGCATCACACCGACCTCACACGGCATTGACTTACTGATGGACCAGTCGGTGAGGTCAAGCATCACACCGACCCCACACGGCATTGACTTACTGATGGACCAGTCGGTGAGGTCTAGCATCACACCGACAACATCGCCAACTTTCACGCGTTGTCCGTACACTTCATGAACGCCTCCATGACACTTCATATGCTAAGGGACAGCAAAGTAGCCAAGCTAAAGGATAGCATAGAAGCGTAAAGCCAGTAACCAGACACAAACGTTCATTACCTCTTACTCAAGTAGCATCTACACAAGCAGATCTCTCTGGATAATGGATACAATGATAAATTCAGCATTTTAAAGGAAATATTGCAAGTATAACTAAGCAACGACAGTTACGACTTGGGTTGTGGTCTCCAAGTTAGATAATTTAAGGAATGTGCTTGAAAAGCTCGTTATCTTTAGGCTTGCAAAATGGAGATAGTGCTACATTTTTTTCGTATTGGTCTGCAGACATTTTGTGCAGAAAATGACAAATGAATAGCAAGTTTCTTGAAATATAACTGTATTATTTGGGATTGCATGGATTTAGATGAATGCAACTAAAATCAATACAGTACTGTTTGAAATTGGATGAAATCTATTCAAAATGGGTAAAAATTGATTGAGAAAAATAAATTTTATTATGCAATGGAATTCGATGCATGAAGGAACTGGGAAATTCGGATTGATCGAGGTTAAGATTATTGGATGACGCTTCATCATCAATAACTACGTTAAGCACAGCTAAAGCATGATGATTTCTAATACAGTATTTATGAATAAAAATGCGCACTAGAAAAAATAAGGAGAATTCCTGAAAAATTTGATTCTATTATGTTTAGACGCAGGGTAAAAATTAATCTAAAAAACTTTCTAAGCCTCACAACCTATTTAAATAAATTTAGCGAATAAGTGAACGACTTCTTGACGTTTCTAGAAAGATTCACAACCGAGAATAATAATGAAACACATTAAAAAGAAATATTTCAAAGGTAAATTAATCAGATTTATAAAAATAGAATCACAGAAGCTCAGCATGGAACACGAATGCAAACTAAAGTCATTGATGCAATTGATAACAAAGAACTATTTTTTACCTAGCCTACATATTGCCCATTACTCGTAAACATTGCTCATTACTCCTACACCTTGTCTATTACTCTAACACATCGCTCAGTACAACTTCTTTTACTCACGTGGTGTTCTGCTCATTACTCCTACACATTGCTTATTAATCACACACATCGCTCAGTACAACTTCTTTTACTCACGTATTATTCTGCCCATACTCGCACAAATTTTCCATCAATTTCACAGATCTTAAACATACTACATTACTACATCACTCACATAGTGCCCTGCCCATTACCCCAACACATTGTCCATTAATTTAACCGATTGTATACATACTCCATTACTCACATATAGTGTCCTACCCATTACTCCAACACATTGTCCATTAAATTAACCGATTGTAAACATACTCCATTACTCACATAGCGCCTTGCCCATTACTCCAACACATTGTCCATTAATTTAACCGACAGTAAACACTCCATTGCTCACACAGTGTCATTCCCATTACTCCAACACAATGTCCATTAATTTAACCGATTGTAAACACTTCATTGCTCACATAGTGTCATTCCCATTACTCCAACACAATGTCCATTAATTTAACCGATTGTAAACACTCTATTGCTCACATAGTGTCATGCCCATTACTCCAACACATTGTCCATTAATTTAACCGATTGTAAACACTTCATTGCTCACATAGTGTCATTCCCATTACTCCAACACAATGTCCATTAATTTAACCGATTGTAAACACTCTATTGCTCACATAGTGTCATGCCCATTACTCCAACACATTGTCCATTAATTTAACCGATCGTAATCATACTCTATTACTCACACAGTTTTCTGCCCACTACTCCAACACATTGTCTACTAATTTAACCGATTGTAAACACTCCATTATTCACATAGTGCCCTGCCCATTACCCTAATACATTTTCAAATCAATTTAACCGATAGTAAACACTCCATTGCTCACATAGTGCCCGGCTCATTACCCTAACACATTGTCCATTAATTTAACCGATTGCAAACATACTCCATTACTCACATAGTGTGCCCATTACTCCAACACACTGTCCATTAATTTAACCGACAGTAAACACTCCATTTCTCACATAGTGTCCTGCCCATTACTCTAACACATTGTTCATTAATTTAACCGATTGTAAATATACTCCATTACTCACATAGTGTCCTGCCATTACCCTATCACATTTTCCGATCAATTTAACCGACAGTAAACACTCCATTACTCACATAGTGTCCTGACATTACCCTAACACATTTTCCAATTAATTTAACCGACAATACACACTCCATTACTCACATAGTGTCCATCAAAGGCCCAGCTCTTGTCGTCAGCGCCCAGCTCGTTGCCAGGCGGACAGTTGGTGCCGGCCCAGCCGACCCGCATCGGCCCTGCCGTGAGCACCTCCATCTCGAAGTACCACTTGCCGCTGGACACGGCGTTGGTCTTCTCCAGGCGGTAGGTGCGGTACTCTACACGCTTGCCCTTCTTCTGGTCCTCAGCGCCTACACCATTCGCACAAAACAAAGGATTTTACTTATTACGAGAAGAAAAGCTATTCGTGTCAAGTGAAAGGTATCTCAGGCGACGAAATAAAGTTGATTGAACGTTATTTCAACGTGATACTTGAATGTTATTTCAATATCAAATAACGGTGATTGAACGTCATTTAAACGTCAAATAACGGTGAATGTACGTTATTTAAAAGTCAAATAACGGTGATTATATGTTATTTCAACCTCAAATAGCGTTATATTAACATTATTTCAACGTAATTTGCCTATAGGTAATGTGTAGAGTAAAGCGTGAGGTGTGTCCGAGTCGGGAGTGTATATTTTCTCAAGTTAACGGTACACGTGGTTGTATAAAGAATATATTGCGTTGTAATCAAAATTTTTAAATAAATGATGAACAATTATTTGCTTCAACCTACAAAAACAACTAATACTGATGATACATAACCAATAAAAAAATTCTACCGTAACAAGCTCAACAGAAAAATGGGATTCAAGAAGACCGGATAACCATATCAGGTGTGAAGAGGATGGAAAATATAATCTTATTTCGGCATGCATGGTAGAGTATCATTTAGAATCCTGTGCATCAGGTCAAATTGTGGCGACCAAGAGGTTAAAACGGTCTTCAATTTCAAGTCAAGATGCTTAAAACTGATCTCAAGTTAACGCATTTAGGACAGTTCTCTTAGACCAAGGAAAGCCCTGACAGGATTAAATAATTACTGTTGCTTCGCAAAAGGGCCTCAAGGCGCTGAACATTGATAAAATAAGTGTGGTCAAAATTGGGGCCAAGGGGCAATGTGGTCTTGGCCTTCACCACCATGGCCACTGCAGCTGGTCACACATGCATGCCGGCAAAAAAACTTTAATGTGCTAACGGGAAGTTTTCGCATTATCATTTTACTCTCGCATTTTACTTCGTGTACCTATAAAGGAAGCAGAATTTAGAGGATCAAGAAAATATCAAGAAATCAAGCTGTAAGCTTGGAAAGTCAGGGAGAAATTGCTCTCGATTTTCAAATACCCGAAAACAAAACTGAAGGCATCGGCATTACATGAAGGACTCGGAGTCAACTCCAGGAACAAAAATATAGGTAGAAACTTAATCGCAGCGCAGCTGAAAGTTGAAGGTATTAGATAATTAGTAAATATATAATGGAGAGAATCCAAGGAGATCTTGTCACACGGAAGACCAAGCAACGGTGCAACGTATAAAGAAAAGTCCATGGAGTAAAGTGGAACTGTAAAGATTGAGTTGACAATGCTGGAATAAAAGTTTTCAAGACACTCAGCGGCTGGGGAAAGGCTGGAGTACGGTGCATGTGAGGCAAGCTTATTGTTTACTGGTACAGGGCTGGTGATGAACTGAACATTAATAAAACTTAGCTAACCAGATTGAAAAAAATGAGCCTATTTCTTTAATGGATGAAATCAAGAAGTACGGATGGTTGCTACAGAACATAAAGGACAGTGGACACGAATATTATTTCATAGTTTAGAGAGTACAACAACTTTCTCCGCTACGTCAATCAATACACTGACTTGTGTGCCTTTGCTACTCTTAATTGTATTGTTGTCAAATCTTACCATTCAACACAAGAAATAAATGACGTGTACCACTGCTTCTTACCTCGTTCAAGACAACATAACCAGGCACTCAAATAAACATGCAATAGCCCATAAATTATGAACAAAGGATGATATATGGATAGCATAGAGGAGGAACGGGTAACAATTATGAGCTAAGTCCCAGTACAGTGCGACAAATTTGCAAAAAATAGAGATCCATACGTCACAAAATCACATCAGTATCAACACACTTTTTCCAACAACTTCGACAAGAGGATGATACGGGAAACACATACAACGTTATTGTATCGAAAACATAAAACTACTAACACGGTACAATGAGAAAGAATTAGTTCGTTGGAGTGCGCGGCAGTTGGAAAAAGACTTAGAAAATCGGAAGTTGTTGGCCCAGTAAAAAGTTAACTAAAAAACTGAACGAAGGCAACAAATCGTGAAAAGGAAAGAAAATAGGTATAAATTTGCCAGAATATTTAAGCCATAATTTTGTGTATAAGATGGCACTGTAGAAATTAAAAGGAATTGGACTATAACCGAAAATTAAAGTTACATGGCAAAAAAATGTTCACGGGCTGAAGCAAGTGAACGAACCGTTAAAAGGACTATTTTTGACGCACAAATATTAGAAGCAAAGGCTTAAACACTTGCGCCAAGTGTTACCAAGTGTTTGAGGGATGAAAATTACGCCAATTTAAGCTTTTGATGAGATTATTAGCAAGAGAGAAGAATATTTTAAGGTCTGATGAGTCCTCGTTGTTGATCTAAATAACCGCCCCCGTTCACGTACCGACACCTGTGAGGAAGAAGACAAGACGACATCTCAAGCTACTGCTTCTCGACGCCTAACAATTATACTTCAACTCTAACGCATGAAAATGATTATTAAAATCTGTAAACTTCAGTTTAAAATGTTATTTATGAGTACAAAGCATGGCCTGTTTACATTTTCTTGACGTTCCAACTCCAAAAATTCCAAATGAAATGACATAATTTAAATTTAACAAATTCTTTGATAATCACAACGACGACTATTTCAAATATGGTATCATCTTAGTGGAGTTGTTGTGTTTTGACCATATATGGCGTGTAACGAGTCTTGATGCGAAATGTTTAAATTCGATTATTCTTCACAAAAGTGACGGGATCACACAATGTTCAGGCTTAGTGACACAGACACTCGACGGCTCTCCGAAAAAACACCAGTCAGCATGTAGCTTTTGTCCCACAAATTTCAGGTGAAAGTCAAATTTTTAACAGCTCCTGTGATTTATTGTTTTTATCTGCAGCAGCAGCAGCAGCACACAACAGCTCACACAGCAGAGCACAGTACTTCACACAGCAGAACACAGCACTTCACACAGCAGCACACAGCACCTCACCTTCAGTAGCCTCTCCAGAGGGCGGCTCGAGGATATAGCCATACACGAGGAGGGTGCGCACGGTCTCTGACGCAGTGTCTCGGTTGGCCTTCTTGATAATGTCGTCGACATGTGAGTAGGTCACCAGGTGTGGTGACCTGCGCAGGTCAGGATCCTCGTTGAGACCGTAGGTCCAGCCCTGCAGGATGCGTTCACGCGCCCAAATGTTGTGCGTGTTCTCGGCGAGCAGCTCGACGAGCTCATCGAGCTTACTCGTCAGCGACACCTAGTCGAGTACAGCAGATGCTCACGTTAATTATAATTTTACATAAACTATTGTTTCTGTGAGATAATCGGAACACCCGACATCTGCTGCCATGAATTAGAACGAATTATTAATACATATTAGAATCGCTACACCCGACACTGGCTGCCCGTGAAGTAGAACAAATTATCAGTACATATTAGAAGTAAATTATGGGTAATATTTTTCGAATTAAGCCGTGCGATGGATGCTAACGTGTGCTGCCTTGAAATAAAAGAAATAAGGAGTACAAATACAAAAATCCACTGCAGCGTTTCCTGTTCTAAATACGTAATTGAAAACTGGGTTATAACGAATTTTTTCTTGTATTAATTGCCACGAGTCCAGTGGATACGATTTACGAAAACTACTAGCAAATTTAAGCTTGGCTTTGAGGTAAGTAGAAACATCGATGATAATTCACAAAAATTAAAATTTTGGTCGAAAATCAAGACCGAAAGCACATTAAGAATAAACGTACAATTAACGCAAATTGAATCATAAACAATCAATGATAAAACACCAATTTAGACTTTAAACAAAAATGTAATGCAGGAATTAATGTAAATGTAATTTATTTACTTAACACAATTAACAAAATGTATCTGACTTGATGGCTTGGTGACTTGATGCCTTGATGTCTGGATGTCTTGATGCCTTGATGTCTTGCACAAGTCTAAGCCAACAGACAATTAATGAAAGAAGCGCACCTGCGAGAGGTCGAGGGGCGCCGGCTTGTAGCCGTTGGACTGCAGGAAGGGATCGTTCGGGAGCCGCACGCTGCGGATGCGACTGGGCGGTTTGTCCATTGAGGCACTTAAGTGTCTCCAGTTAGACCCACTTTAGTGTCTCCAGTTAGACCCACTCGCGTGTTTCCAGTTAGACCCACTTAAGTGTCTCCAGTTACACCCACTTGAGAGTCTCCAGTTAGACACACTTAAGTGTCTCCAGTTAGACACACTTAAGTGTCTCCAGTTAGACCCACTTGAGTGTCTGTAGAGCGAGGGTGGCATCATAACGTTTCTCAGAGGGCGGGAGCTGCTCGAAGGAAGTCAGGCAGGGATGCAGAAGTCGCAGGTCGTCACGCCGCTCCCCGTAGCCCCAGCCTTGCTCTATCTTGTTCATCGCCCACATTTCGTGGATGTTTTCGGCCAACTTGTCCCTCACTTGCTCGATGAACCCAGGCAACATAATCTGTATTAATTAATGGTCATTACTACATCGAGTATTAGTACATTATAAGTATATCAGCACCCTACATCAGCATAATCAGCATCGCCCAAAACGGAAATATTAGTATCTCAAGTATTCTTACATTATCAGTATATCAGTGCCCTAGATCAGCATAATTAGCACTGCTGGAGACGGAAGATGCCAGATTTAATGAACGCATGTAAGATGTTCTAGTAAATATTTTGAAAATTTTATTAAAAAGCAAGCTCATGGTTGCGAACTCTCGAAAATACATACGAATGTTTTCAATCCGCTGTTAGCCAAGCCAAAATTTTAGTTGCCCGAGCGAAAAGAATAACATCCAAATTTAGTATGTTTATCGAGATTTATTGACAATTTTTCCGTCTACAGGTTTTAAATCCAAGATTTTGAAAGCTTGTTTGGAAACCGAAACAATTTATTTTTCGTCAAGCAAGTGACTTTAAAACAACGTTGATTACGAGTTATCTCGTTGAAACAGAGTCGATTACCTACTCTTTGTTTTCGTTGAAACAACGTTGAGTACTCTTTGTTTTCGTTGAAACAACATTAATACCTAATTGTTTTCGTTGAAACAACATTGATTGTGAATTGATATCGTCTCAACGACGTTGATTTCGAATTGACTTCGCTGAAGACACTTTTAACCAGCGTTCTTCAAACGACAAACGCCTCGTTCACTGACGTTGCTGGTGTCGAGCGGGTGCGGGACGAAGGCGACGTTATCTTCGACGAGGAGCGGTCCCGCGACGGTGGCCTTATGAACCTCGCCGAAGTAGAAGCAGGGGTCGATGGACAGCGTCTGTGACGGAGGTCAAGACGGTATTGTCACCATGATGAAGTAGGTAGCAGCGTTACGAAACATTATAATATATGCTCTGCATGTGACTAGAAATAAGTGGCAATTAGGGTGAAATAAATAAATAGGGTGAAATAAATAAATAGGGCGAAATAAATAAATAGGGTGAAATAGATAAATAAGGTAAAATAAATAAATAGGCTGAAAAAATGAAATGGGTGATATAAATAAATAGGGTGAAATGAATAAATAGGATGAAATAAATTAATAGGGTGAAATAAATGAACAGGCTGAAAAAAATGAATAAGGTGAAATTAATAAATAGGACGAAATAAAGAAATAGGGTGAAATAAATAAATAAATAAATAAATAAATAAATAGGGTAAAATTAATAAAAAAGGTGAAATAAGTTTATGGGGGATATACAGATATACCTAACTACGTCTATAGCAGGCAAATGAAATCGAATCGAACTTAACCAATTGCGCCAACACTGCGATGACGATGATGGGAGATTCCAAGTTGCTTACTAAATCAAACATTATCACGACAACTTGAAATTCATGGGAACTATAAAAGTTTGAGCCAAATTATGAAATTATCGTAATAGAAAAATGTTCATATGAATGTTTATTTGTTGAGCTCTCAGGTACCGGGGCCGGTGACGATTTACAGCTTAGTTTGGTTTATGAGTTATGTTGTATACAATAGGCTAGAGAGGCAGTTCGCCTGCTAGTGGAGGGGGCACTCGCCTGGTAGTGGAGGAGGCACTCGCCTGCTAATGGAGGAGGCACTCGCCTGGTAGTGGAGGGGGCACTCGCCTGCTAATGGAGGAGGCACTCGCCTGGTAGGGGAGGAGGCACTCGCCTGCTAGTGGAGGGGGCACTCGCCTGGTAGGGGAGGAGGCACTCGTTGACAGGCGAGTGTGCCTCAGGCGGCGGGTATTTCAGGCGGCCGTGTTCGCCTCCCAGCAGGAACCGTGCGCTGAAAGCCGAAAAAATGCCGAAAATGGTGTTAAAATCTTGCCGCGTAAATTCCGTCAACGCTCAATCAAAATTACGCAATAACTAAGAAAATGCTCCGAGGAAAAAATTGAAAAAAAGGAAAGCATTATATAGAATTAGAATAACGCGATGGCCCGAGATCCCAAATGCATAAGAGTGTTCAGAGAGACCAAATTAAGAAGATGGCCATATATAGGGCATGAAATAGGGAAGCGGATAACGGCCCCACAGGTAATGATATAAAAGCCCACAGGTAAGGTAAGGGCATGTAAGGTAAGGGCATGTAAGGTAAGGGCAGGTAAGGCAAGGGCAGGTAAGGCAAGGGCAGGTAAGGTAAGGGCAGGTAAGGTAAGGGCAGGTAAGGTGTAAGGTAAGGACAGGTAAGGCAAGGACAGGTAAGGTAAGGGCAGGCAAGGTAAGGACAGATACCTGAGTTTAGCAGAAGCGGAGATCACAGGGAAGAACATCCCGTCGAGGTTGAAGCCTGTGAACGCTCCGTTGACCTGCCGCCCGTTAACGTAGAACGTTATGACGGGTACGGTCAGATCCAGTGCGCAGCCTATGACGTCACCCTTCTTGATGTATGGAGTCGACTCCTAAATAAATAACAATTAACAGTAGTTACTTTCATTGCTTAGCTAACACATGGGCTTTTTCGGAGTAAAAGATTTCAAATAGTACACATATTTTAGTTACTTTCATTGCTTGCACAAGGGCACTTTGAATACAAATTTCTTACAATACTTATCATGAATTTACACCACATGCTCAAAAAATGAATAGCTAATATAGTACAAATATACACATTTTCTTACTACGCGTGCAAAGAGCGAACATAGCACAGATATAGGCAATAATACAGGCCAATCTGTGTCACTGTTGCCCACACAGGAGCAAAGAATGCTTTAAGATTTGGAAAAGGTCCCACTCAATTCTATGAGTGAGCTAGCAACACTTGCTTATGACGATCTTATAACACGATGGTAACACGATTACATACTTACACTGCGTGCCTTACACTGACTTAAATGCTCAGTGTTAATTTACTTTCATTAGCGTGTTTAGTCAAGATATTCTTCAATACCTAAGTCATAATATATAATTCAGAGAGAACTAATTTGAAGATACATACTGAGGCCAATTTTTAAATTCCTAAATCCTCGTTAGTAGACTACCACCAGGTAGTGACAATATAATAAGCGAACAAATAGCAAAAAATATATGCTTTTATGACACTGAATTCATCTCTTTGGGGCACTACTGCTATGAAATAATACTTGGAATATCAAACGTGAGATTTCCATGACGTCTAATATAAAAACTAGCGAGTAATGGAGACGTAAATTAAAGAGCAAGTCGTAAAAATATTTGAACTGACAATGGAGCTGGAATTCTAAACGTTTTCTTTTGCAAAGAAATAGCTAGTTCATGGCCATTTTCTTTTCTTTTAATTTCCGAATACATTTGCGATTTAAACAAGCAAACGGTATTTACATTTAAAATTAAAGTAAATCTTTACTTTAAAAGCGCTTTTAAAAGAGTAAATCTCAACTCACTATAGGATTGACAGTTGTCTCTCTCCCACCCGTCCACAAATTGCACCCATCGAAGCCGAAGGAGTAGAGGTCGTCACCCACGCCGTTGCCCCCCCACTTCTCACCGCCCCCAGGGTACGGGACGTAGCCACACGTGTTGGCCCACCCAATCCTCAGGTGGGGTGACAGGTGTGACACTTGCTCGATGTGGTCCAGGGTGACTTCGAAGTAATACTTCTGGTACATCGCTGAGTCCTCCACGTGTCCGACGAAGATGTTAGGCCGCACGCTGTAAGGTCGATGGAAATTTTTATCATTTCGGTGGTATGAGTGACTTATTATCCATATAGCGATGTACATTCCGCCTTTGTGTATGTAATCTTGACCTATTTTTACACAGCAAAAGGACGCATCAATGCAAAATTTAGCTTATAGCTAGTGCTGTGGGTGAGAAAGTATCACTATTTGGCCAAACATTCATTATTTGAGTGCAGGAAATATGTGTGTGGGTATTATTAAAATAAGCAAGTGTTTGATGCTGATACACATATCACCCAAAGAGGTAATTAATCTAAAAAAAAAAAAACAAAAACATTTCAAAAAAGCATGAACCCGGAACTTAAGCAAAAGAAAACCGAAAAAAGATCAACCAATAAACAAGGGACAATGGATTGAAAGGCAATGAGGTATATCGGGTGTATAAACAAGAAAAAAAAGAAAGACAGTGCATGTTTGTGGTGACCTGGAGACATGGTCCACCAGCTGCGTCTGGAAGAGAAGGTTCCTGCCCGGCAGGAGGTAGTCGCAAATGTTGTTCTGAGATGAGCGCACGGCGGTGCCGTTGCCCACGCACAGCGAGCACAACACGTCTAGCACTTTGGGGTCCCGACCGTACTTCTCCAGTAGGGCGATGATCACCTTAATGTGCTCCTCCTGCACACCCATGCCAAGCAACATCGTCAGGAGGCGTACTAACAAAAGTAATAATGAGTTAGACACTCCGACTTCCTATCACTGACGGCTTTTCAAGCCAAACCCATTAATCGCAGACGATAAATCTACCGCTACGTGTACTTGACCATATTCCACCTGACACGAGGAACCGGAGCAATATTGTGACAATTTAATCATGTGTCTACGAATACAATAACTGCCATCAATGTTATTCACATCCACGGGCCTGCTACGAGAGTTACCGTTAAGGGTAGAGAATAAAGTGGAAATTTTAGCGGGAGATTTAGAGGGTTCAACAAATATGTAATTGCCTTTCAGTCTCAAAGAGACGAAGTGACAAGGAGGGACAGGTGAAAAGCAACAGAAACGAAGGCACTTGAACAAGAGGTCGCTTACACGGGAGGTCGGCCGCCCGCACGAGAGAGACAGAGAAAAGAAATGTAAGGAATCCTACACAATAACTTAATGTAAGGAATCCTACCTACATAATAATTTACTGTAAAGAATCCTACCTACATAATAACTTAATGTAAGTTGCTCCTCCTGCACACCCATGCCAAGCAACATCGTCAGGAGCCGTACTATCAAAAGTAATAATGAGTTAGACACTCCGACTTCCTATCACTGACGTCTTTTAAAGCCAAACCCAAAAATTGCAGACGATAAATCTATCGCTACGTGAACTAAACCCTCTACCGCCTCACATGAGTAACCAGGGCAATATTGTCACAAGCCTACTTCCTAAAAAGGATACGTTCTAGAGAGCGCAAAATTACTTGTACTGATGGTTGCCGCCACGTACGACAATTTTAAAATGTTCTTTTATGCATACACACGTCCTCAGGTTGCTACAATAATTAGTTTACGTATAATTTAAGTTGAAAGTTATGTTCCCGGAGAGTGACATGAAGCGGTAGAGGGTTAAGCGAGTTCTGATAACACGACCCCAGAACACGACGTCGACATCGCAACGCCAGTGCAGCCAAGATAATATTCCAGTAATAAAAGAATCTATTATTTTTAGCCGGATTACATGTCTACGTTTATATATGCTTCTATGGTTATCAAAGTGAAAGCGTTGTGGGGCTGATGAAATGAGATGAATTCAATACCTAAATTGCAACAAAAAGATCTACAGTAGGAAATGAAACTTGAGCATACGACAACATGGCGCGTGATCAATAAAATTATCAGCAGAAAAAAAACATGTTTAATCATGTGTTTACGAATACATTAACTGCCGTCAATATTATTCGCATCCACGGGCCTGCTACGAGAGTTACCGTTAGAGAATAAAGTGGAAATTTAGCGGAAGAATTTAGAGGGTTCAACATATATGTAATAGACCTTCAGTCTCCAAATTCAGTTCAATTCTCGAAGGTTTTCAACAATTTTTACCCCCAATTTCATTGTTAAAGATAGCGAATAATATCAGGGGTAAGACCCGTAGTCCCGTACGTACCCGTACCTTACCTGCCCTTGCCTTACCTTACCTCTAATATTTTTTCCTCTAATATAAAAATCAGTCAGTGAATATTGCTCAGATTCATAAAAATTTTTGTTCTTTAATCTTCATGACGTTGATTTAAAAATCAGCATTTGAAAAATTTAAGAAGCAATTAATTTTAAGTAGTAGAATGGTTTGCTAGCGCTTCAGCTATCAAGCAATTTTACACAGGAAGTCAAAAGATAACGCCTGCAAGGCGGAAGGTCTCTATCAAGCAAAGTCTTATAATAATCATCACCCACAAGGGGCGGGAGGCCTCAATTGTCCAGTTGGGTGAAACTGACTCGAAAGAAGCAGCGTTAGCATCTCAAAGAGACGAAGTGATAAGGAGGGACAGGTGAAAAGAAACAGAAACTAAGACACTCGAACAAGAGGTCGCTTACACAGGACGTCGGCCGCCCCACAAGAGAAACAGAGAAGCGAAATTTAAAGTATCCTACATACATAATAACTTAATGTAGGGAATCCTACCTGCATAATGTAGGATTCCTTACGTAATGTAAGGAATCCTACCTACATAATAATTTAACCCCACAACTGAGGCCTGCAGTCAGACACCGCGAGCTCTGTGGTGGGGTGAACATGTCCCTATGAATCTGAAATCCCACAGGACTTCTGCTGAGCACAGACACACGTTAGAAGTCCCCATGAGGGTTTATCTAATTTAAACATTGAAGTTAACCTTCATGACGTTGAGGGCTTCAGGAGAGTCGATGAGGACACAGTGCAGCACATCAAGCATGCCTGTGCCCTCGCCTGCCGAGCCCAGGCGCGAGAAGAGCCAGTTTAGGCGGTGGCTGTTAGCGAATATCGAGCAGTTCGTGTGGTTGCCCTTGATGACCGCAGCCAGAAGTTGGTACAGGTAACCTAAAGGGGGCAAGTGACGTTACAGAGTTGGTTTCATTCAACGATAATCTCACAGAAATTAGAGAAACTTTGTGTAAAAAGCGTGGCAATTTTTGTCATTGTGTGGGTTGAATGCAGCCCGCAGGAGGTCCAAGCAAAGTGGATAGGTACTAGTGACGTACAGAGTTGGCTTCACGCAACCATAATCAGTATAAGATGGCAGAATTTGTACTTTGAACTCTTTCTCTGTACTTCAATCAAACTTGATGGAAGGAATAAATTCTGTCATCTTATACTAACATCCGCAATAAATAATCAACCATGATCGTACACTCGGAGAGAAACAACTTGGTCCAAATAGCAATTCAAATCTTGTGTGTCATCCTGTCCCAGTTTGTGTCATTCTGACCCAGTTCGGCTCGGGCGTATCAGTGTTACGCGCAGAAAGTGTGCCACTATTTAAACAATATTAAAAATGCACTTTTTTCTGAATACAACATATAAGCGGACATATGTATGCATGTCTTTTAATCTCCTTGAGCAGACTGATTTAAATTCTTGTTTGAGGAAACATTGACCCTCATTAATGTCATTGGTATCGAAAGGCATGGTAATGAGAGCTACCGTCAGTAGTCAAAGGTTCCCCTTTGCCAACAGATACATTATTCGTCGTCAATATTATTCTTTTCCAATATCCTTGTAAGGAGAGTTAGCATTTCAAATAAAGGGTTACAAATAATCGTATCAATCATAGGAGTGAAAACAAGACGAAAAAGAAGTATACAAAACGATCGTTGTCTACATAGCATCTCAAGTAAAAAGTTACAAATTATAGTATCAATTATAGCAGTGAAAATATGACGCAAGAAATATACAAAGTGATCGTCGTTACTGACCTGAAATAATCTCCCAGTCTTGGCCGGACTCCTCGCCCACGAGGGCGACCATGTATCCCTGCGACGCAATGATCGTGATCTTGTCGATGGCGTCGAGGATGAGGATGAGGATCCCTTCCTCTTGGAACAGATCCTGCCGGTTGCGTAGGGCGCGCAGGCACACTTGACGCTCCTCGTGAACTGCGAAGGATAGAATTAAACATTTATTCATTTGTTGGCTAGTTTAAAACGGTTATGTAATACCGTAACACTTTACAGAAAATTTTTAAATAATAAATTTGTGTCTCAGTGAAATAATAAAGCAGGATTGTTCGTACTACTATCTACCGAGCGCGTCTGAGGGACCACTCATAATGGTTGTGAGGGAAGACCTCACTGAGCTCGTTTATGAGGGGAGAGCACACCGAGCTCGACAGAGAGACCCAACCACTCATAATGTTCAACAGGGATTTCACCGAGCTCGTTTACGAGGAGAGACCTCACCGAGCTCATTTATGAGAGACCTCACCGAGCTCATTTATGAGAGACCTCACCGAGCTCCTTCATGAGAGACCTCATCGAGCCCCTTCATGAGAGACCTCACCGAGCTCATTTATGAGAGACCTCACCGAGCTCGTTTATGAGAGACCTCATCGAGCTCATTTATGAGAGACCTCACCGAGCTCGTTCATGAGAGACCTCACCGAGCTCCTTTATGAGAGACCTCACCGAGCTCTTTTATGAGAAACTTCACCGAGCTCATTTATGAGGGACCTCACCGAGCTCATTTATTATGAGAGACCTCACCGAGCTCATTTATTTATAAGATACCTCACCGAGCATCGTTTATGAGAGACCTCACCGAGCTCATTTATGAGAGACCTCACCGAGCTCGTTCATGAGAGACCTCACCGAGCTCATCCATGAGAGACCTCACCGAGCTCGTTTATGAGAGACCTCACCGAGCTCCTGCATGAGAGACCTCACCGAGTTCATTTATGAGAGACCTCACCGAGCTCGTTCATGAGAGACCTCACCGAGCTCATTTATTATGAGAGACCTCACCGAGCTCGTTTATGAGGAGAGACCTCACCGAGCTCGTTCATGAGACCTCACCGAGCTCATTTATAAGAGACCTCACCGAGCTCATTCATGAGAGACCTCACCGAGCTCATTCATGAGAGACCTCATCGAGCTCATTCATGAGAGACCTCACCGAGCTCATTTATGAGGGACCCCACCGAGCTCATTTATGAGGGACCCCACCGAGCTCATTCATGAGAGACCTCACCGAGCTCGTTTATGAGAGACCTCACCGAGCTCATTCATGAGAGACCTCACCGAGCTCCTTCATGAGAGATCTCACCGAGCTCCTTCATGAGAGACCTCACCGAGCTCATTTATGAGAGACCTCACCAAGCTCATTTATGAGAGACCTCACCGAGCTCATCGGAAGGGTAGGCGAAGTAGTTGATGAGGTCCTCGAGGCAGTTGATCATCTCCTTGAGGCTGACGTTGCGTAGCAGCACTGAGTGGCGTCGGCTGCTCTGCATCTCATCCAGGCATCTTGAACGCGTAATTGAAGAAATTATTTAATTAAAATTATAATTAAAACGTATTGCACGCAAGATTGAAGAAATTATTCAATTGAAATAGTAATTAATACGTATTGCAGACACGCAATTATTACTCAATGCTGTTACTAAATGCCACATAATAAATGTATCGGACGAACTATATTTAATTATTACATCGAAAGAAGTAGTTACCTATAGCACTTAGTTCGTTCGGTGTAATAATTAAATGTAGTTCGTTCGATGCATTTATGATGTGGTATTTAATATTGCCTGATGAAGTTACCTAGCAATATTACTTGAAGAAGTAGTTCAGTAATATTGTTGATGAAGTTGCTAAAGAAGTGCCGTAAAGTTGTAAATTAAATTCTAGAAGGCACCGGTTGGAAACACTCGACAAGAGTGATAGACCGGACCTTAGACCAGTCGTTACCCAGCAGTCCTCCTGTAGACAACCCATTTCTAGGCATGGTTGACAATAATTATAATCATTGCGCCTTTAGTTGCTTTGGTTCCAATCAACCTACCCTGCCTTTATTGGTAAGATTTTCCGTCCAACCAAATTGAGATTAGACAATAAAATATGCGGCATCTATTTCATATTCAGTTGCTATTTAGTGATAATATTGCGATTCCATAATTAACGTGCTTAAGTGATCAGTCTCAGTCAGTTCATAAGTATTATTATTTTCAATGTGTAGGGTTGCTGATCTCGCGTGAACTAGACTCGAGGTGGCACTCGCCAAGCTTGTCTTTTTAATCTTTTCGTGCTCAATGTCCACCACGGGAACCGACTTCTTACTTCGAGGATCGGATAAAAGCAGCAGATTATCCTGTTTAGGGAATTCGCAGATGTCGCTTGTTAATCGGTAGACTGAACAGCTAATGTGCCAGATAGTTTATTGTATGGCGTTATCTCTCAATGTAAATTTTGCTTCTTGCTTTGTTCTATTAAATTGTTGGTGTTCCTAAATGTTTGAAGTGTCCGAGTGAGGGAAATGAACCTCGATGAAGGACAGCCTTCATTACACCAAGAACTTTCTGGAGACCATCATCAAGTAAACGGGGACTATTACTTGATGAATTTGATGAGTAATATCACTTGATGAAATAGTAAAGTAATATTAGTCGATGAAGCTACTAATAAATAATTATTGATGAATTTAAATAACTTTACTTGATGGAGTTGCAAAACAATAATACATGACATAAATTTCAAGGTATAATACTAGATGAAGTCGTTGAGGAATGTCAACTAATGAAGGTAGTAATTATTATTACTTGATGAAGTCGTTAAGGAATGTCAATTAATGAAGGTAGTAATTAATATTACTTGATGAAGTCGTAGAGGAATGTCAATTAATGAAGCTACCAAATAATATTACTTGATGAAGTTGTTAACGAACTTCAATTAATGAAGCTACTAAGTATTATTACTTGATGAAGTCATTGAGGAATATCAATTAATGAAGCTAAAGTAATATTACTTGATGAAGTTGTTGAAGAGGTGCGAACACTTCCTGATGACCCTAGCAGTCCTACTCTCCTCCTCTTGGCTCCTGTAGAACTGCAGGCCGTCGTCCATCTTGCCTTCCTCATGCAGGATGGCCTGCTTCACCTCCACCTTGCCCACGCCCTTCTTCTTGATCTCGAACGCCTGCACGCAAAATATTTACCTAATATTTACGTAGTCTATTACAGTGTATTGTTAGTTTAATATTCGTCGAAGGATGAACGCTTGCACGCAAAATATTTACCTGATATTTACGTAGTCTATTACAATGTATTGTTAGTTACATATTTACCGAAGAATGAACGCCTGCACGCAAAAATATTTACCTGCTATTTACGTAGTCTATTACAGTGTATTGTTAGTTAAATATTTATCGAAGGAACAACGCTTGCAGGCCATATATTTACCTTCCATTTATATTTGAATTTGCAGGGTATCATAGGTTAATTACATAGTTTCGAAATGGTGAAGGTCTGCAAGTACATTATTTTACCTGATACTTGTACATCAAATTGCAATTCATCGTATAGGTTACATAATGTCTTTAAAGAAAAACGCCGACAGGCTGAAAATTCGACTGTCATTTACCGTGCCTATTTCGAGGTATCACTGGTTCCAAGTTTAGTGAAAGAAAAATGCTTGCACGTTGAATATTTACCTTTTAATTGCAGAGCCAATTTCTGGTTACATAATTTTTAGAATAAGAAGGACTGCCAGACAAATATTTTCCGGTTATTTACAAAACCATTTGAATGATATTGCCAAATATTTTCTTTCTAAAAGATACCGCGGCAGAGTCAACTAGTTCGAAGAAATGAGCTGTCACCCACCGTATACGATAAATAAAATGAAGTTTAGGTGAGAAACCATATAAAACTAAAAAAACAAATGAACGCTGTAGTCAACCCATTTGTTAACGGATACAATAAACTTCATTAAAGTTATTCATATATCAAGTCCATAACTACACACATGTATCAGAAGTTAACGTTAGTAAAAAAATTGTTTTTGTCCGCTGATATATCAACTATATTGGCAGTGCATTTATACCTAAAGATCTGGTAGCTAAAGTTACCAGATCATCATCAACCCTTTGCGTACTGGTAAATCAACCGTTGTTAACTTAATCCTTTGGCCATTGGTATCACTAGTTAACGTCATTATATACATGATGCACTTCTTGCTTGTGCATTTATATCGCCATGATGTACATATATACCGTACATATATAGTTACTGTACATATATAGTTACTGACGCTAGACAATGCATAAGACACACAAGTTAAGCTCTTGACAAGTGAGACGCACTCTATAGGAGAGCCAGAGTCCGGTCTCGATGTGCTGCACGATGACGGTCGAGTCACCATACTTGATGAGAGCCGTGCCGATCACCTCCAGATCCTTGTCCTCGAGGATTACTTTGTTGTCGTCCTTCTCCTCGCGCAGGTAGAACGCAGTCGCTGCCAGCGTCGCCTCGTCTCTGCGACCAAACCATGCATTTCAGGGTCGAAGAAATAATTCTCTTAATGCATTTAACATACATCTACTGATATAATATACATCAACTGATGTTACATACAACAAGTGATGTTACATACATCAACTGATGTTGCTATCGTCGTCGCAAAGATAGTCTCTAAAAGTATTATATGCAAAGAAACCTCAGGATATCAACCCTCAAAATTGCGAATATAGGAGATAAAGAACGGGATGCAAATTAAATCGGGCAGAAGCAAACGACTTCTCATAAAATAACTAATATAAGAAATAAGGCACTGATGTAAATGAAAGAAGAAACATGCCAGAGACGTCTTTCAAAATCACTCACATTGGAAATAAGAACTATCCGTAAGCAATCTCATCTTATCTTTATGTCTATCCGTAAGCAATCTAATAAGACATAAAAGTAATAGAAAACAACCTCTCCAGCAAGACGAGCTCATGCTGCTGGTTGATGCCCAGGTATCGGCCGGTTGTGATGTGTCGCAGGCGCATCGGGTGGAACCAATTGATGTAGCCGCCCGCCCACTTGGTACGTGCGAGCTCCAGCCGCCACAACGACCGAGCCTGTGATGTCACCGAGCCACCCTCGTACACCACGATGCTGCCACACCGAGATTATGTGATGTGGTGTCATCATTATGAGTGATGTGACTTCATTGTGACAGTTGGATGAGCATCATAGTGACAATCGTACACCTCGATGCTGACACATCAAGATAAAGTGATGTTGCGTAACATGGCATCATAGTGACTATACGTACACCACAAACTGCCATATCAAAATAGTGTGCTGTGGAGTAATGTGGCATCATTGTGAATGACTATATAGTTCATATGATGCTGCCACACCAAGATACCGAGTTAGTTATGCAAATAGATCGATGTGAGATTTGCACCAATGCCCTGCCACATTGAATAGAGGTGTTCAAATAACTCAAGTGTAAAGTAAACTAAAAAGAAATTTCTTAAGCCATTTCAGTGCGAAATCAGTATCTATTCTCTGAAGCTACAAAATAATTTCAATGATAATCAAGTTTTTGACGCATTATTCATGTTTGAAATTTTAAGCTAATGCAATGTACCATCAGCAACAAAATAGATTTTAAAGAGATTTTAAAGAGCTTAACATCGACTTCAAATGCGGTGCCGGCCAAGGCCAAGTCCACCAGACATGAGATTAACGTTGGATAAACTTGAACGTTAAAACGTTTAAATTACGTCGATTTAAAGTTTAAGTTGATTTAACGTTCATTAAATGGTAACGTTGAAATGACGTTTATTAAACGTTTTTTCAATGTTATTTTCCTGGAGTATTGCTGTTGCTCACTTCTGCCCGGGTTGGTCGGACCAGGTGGACGGTATAGAGAGGCATTCGTCTCCGCCGTGGAAGAACCGCAGCACCTCGCCTCCAAACACGCACGCTGCGGTTGGAAGACGATGTTCACGTGAGGATTGCAAAATAGGCCTATAGATCGTTAATGTGACATGGAATGCATAACACAATAGTTTTCTTCGACCCAAATAACGTCAAACCAATGAGTTCACAAATCTTCAATTTGTAGTGATTCAACTATTCATGCTAGATCATGTGCTGAACTGGGTAGGTGACTTGAATTCTGTGGACGAGAGGCAGTGAAACTGATATAGTAAGGTACGTAGCAATAATTTATTAGGTAATGAAGTCTCCAGGATAAATTCTGTGATTGCAGGACCATGCAATATGCATTAAACCAAACGGCAGCAAATTTAACCATTTCGCCAACCTCAAAAATGGCCCAAAATAAAATAGAAACATATGGTATCTCTGAAACATCTCGTCGACACTTCAAAAAATTAACTTACCATGACCTGCACAAGCCCGTCACGCTTACAAATAAAAATTCAGTTTAGATACGCAATCAGAATGCTTTAATTTACTGAACATGACTGATGCCCCGGTGTCCGTAACTCGTCCAAATACGGAGAAAGTACGCGGGGATGCAAAATCGATTAAAAAGCTCAGTGGTTCAAGAATAGTCGTGAAAGAATTTGTTTACAATAGTGGAGTCAACTTTGATCAGGCCTGTCGCCGGTTCTAAGCTCGCCCACTTTGCAATTTGACAAAAATTTTAACAATTACTTGCGGGTTTCGTATTTCGCTTTTGTGATCTTGGTGATCCTATTCAATCGGTCACCACGAGAATGCTCAAGTGTTGTACAAAACGGGCGTACTTGAAGAGATGTACGAGGTCGTAACTCATGGGCGCTGCAGAAGAACGGTTAATAGCCAAAATGCACGTAGTGGTCGATTTCTCGTCTGTGATTGGTAGGTGTAGCTTGAAAAGCCGTCTGTGATAGTGTGACGGAGTTACGCAAACGTAACTATCTTCGATAGCACGGCCCCTGAAGTTCATTATTTCAATACGTCCTGGGGACATACTTTCCAAATTTGCTAAGTAAGTACTTACGCTCGGTTTTCTTGTCTATAATTGGTGGATTTTGCTTGAAAGGCCGCCAATGATTGGCTGATAAACTTACGATCTCATAACTTTTTTTGAAAGTATAGGCCACGGGCACCAGCGCTCACCCACAAACTTGAGGCGGGAGAGGCCGGTGCCAAAGGGTGCCACCGACCAATGCGTGACGTGGAACGATGCGTTGACGATGCTCTGGTCGTCCTCCTTCGTCGCTTGCTGCCCGACGAAAAGTGACGTTATCAAAAACTCATTAGGGCATGATGATTTGATGAAGATTTAGACGATTTTAATCGTGATGATTCGATAACAACTGAATTTAACAAGCTAAGTTAATCAGAGAATGGCTATAATGGAGGAATTCAAAGTGAAACGAAAAGAAGGAGACACAAATACAGAAGAGTTTAAATTTTTCAATAGAAATAAACAAATTTCAACTTTTGGAGCAATCAACAACGATAAAAAGCCATCTGCTTGAACGTGGTGAACTAACAATTTTTTTTTCATTCACAAAAATAGTTTTGTTCTGTTGTAAAATATATTGTTGTTTAATCCTCATTATGCTCATGAATGCTTTACTAAAAACATAAATACCTTCCAGAGCAGATCAATTAGGCAATAAGACTCACCAAATATCGCTCTGTAGCAACCGACACTAAGATGAGGTCGTCGCCCACGCGAACTTTCTCGCCCTCGGACCGCTGCTTGCTGGCGGGGTGGATGGTCCACCAGCAGGACTCGCCTGTCGCAAACGGCACGTGTACTGAGAAACTACACACAAACAGTCTCTTACAAACAATAAACTCGAGCAACAGCTCCTAAACGCTGAAATTAAATTACATTATAACATAGAGATGGAATTACTACTCACTAAGCATCTCAAGTTAAAGCAACTTAGAACAAATCTCGTTTCAACGAATTCAAGTCGTTGACAACATGCACGATAGTCAGAGGCGGCGATCCATCCTGTTCTGCGACTGCAACGTTCGAAAGATATACCAATGATAAAAAGGATAATAAGGACATAATCGTTTCGACGTCATTGGCGTTGTCTCTCTAAACGGTAAAATTAAATAACACGGAAATGCAAAAAATTACTATACACTATAGGCACTTGACGCTGGAATAACGTTGATTCAACGTTGTTTAAACGAAATCAACTCGTTATTACGGTTGTTTTAAAGAAGTGAACTTGCACTAACGTTGTTTCAACGTCATTTGCCTCGAGAATAATATCAGCAATGCTCATAGCGGTGAGCATAGCATTCAAGAATAAAAAGGCATAGAGTCGAGCCCTAATTCTCCAGAATTGCCCGAGTTGCCGTAATGACCACTGTGTTTCAGGCGAGTGTTTATCATTTTAATCTTAATCAGAGTTCACACCCGAAGCTAATATACTGAGAATTTATGATTTATTCAGTACTTCTTCAGTACCTCGTTATTTTAATTATGACTGTTGCATGGTGAAAATCATGATAGAAATATTTTCATTTAAATCCGGATAGCAGCAGAAATTATGATGGCGTAGCTCCCTAGCTGAAATTCTTTCACTAAACTTCAAGTTCAACTTACTCTTCACCTATTGCGATTCAAAGATTCCATTTCGGTTTTGAAAAATGAAACAAGGGATAAAATATATACACTACCATGTGTCAAAACATAACGGCTATTGGCTTTATATTGGCTAAAATATGACACTCACAGTAATGCCACTATACATATAAACGCATGGTTAAAAAACCTGAATTAAAAAATGTTATTTCGAATGAAATTTACAAGCCGGATTCATTCTGGAAAAAAATTACTTTTATTTGTTGCCAATTTGTATTTTAATTGAAGTATACTAGCACAGACGAAAATGTACGGCAAAGTTGCTCATGCGTTACTTTGCATTTAATAATTCTAAGAACTCTGAATTACTGAACCTGTAAAAATAATAAATTACTGAAGTTGAATTCTATAATGAAACATAGAACCCACTACCTCAGGTTGGACCCTCAGGTTAGTAGGTCGTCACCTTGCGAGTGCTCCTGAAGACCGACGTCGAACGCCAGCTTATCGCGGGACGAGCTCGTCGAGAGACATGCTAGGTACTGCTCGGTACATCAATAGGACAGTCAATCGATAGGTTAAATATAGTGCAATTGTACACAGTATTGTATAGTGTACACCACAGTATTGTATAGTGTACAGCATAGTGAATTGTACCAGAAGAAGTCAGCCAGAGACTGTCCGGCCTAACTTTTCTAAATCACAATGACATCATCCTGGATTATTTAACCAGCCACGGACATTTTATTTAACCACCGTTTAGGACAGTAAATCATTTGAACCAAATTCTGAATATTCTGTTGAAGCTGCTGGAACTGAACATTTGTTAGTTTTGGAAGTAATTAAATTTACAGGTAAAAATTAGAACCGCTTATCCATTGTCAATTTATTTGCAACTAAACGTTTTGAATACTAATTAAACAAAATTAATGCCATTACCTTTCGATTGTGCGAAAACATCACAGTATTTCAGAGGTCAATTTATAGGCAAAAAGATTTAAAACCGTTCACCAGTGAATTTGTCGTTAGATAGTTGAAAGAAAATAGGTGTGCAAAATATGTTATTACTTTTTCTCATAGATAATAAACGGATGTGCAGACAATATTTGATACGCCAATTTCGAACAAAATAACCGTAAGACTGCAGAGTATGTATACAACGCAAGAATTTCCTGTAGATAGAATTAAAGAGTCGAAGTATTTAAACCAGATAATGTCAGTTGCGTATTTTTTTGATTGTATTTTTAGTGAGCGATTTAAATAAAAGTATTTTATTGTTTGTCGTGATAGCTGCAAATCAAATATCATCTCACATATACATAATAAAGAAAATAAACTTGAACACTAAAAGATAAAAGCCGAAGAAAACTTTCAGAAAACATGTATAAAAATGAAAAAAATAAAAAGGTTATCAAATATAAACAAAAGTAAAATGAACATTGCATTTATGTGATCAGTTCACTCATCGATGTATTCAAGGCAACACCAAACAACAATTCAAAGCAACATCAAATATCATGAAAATTGATTTAAAAGATTTAAATAAATTTATTGATTAAGAACTTTGATTTAAAATTTTAAATCAATCAATCTCTGATTGATTTGAATCTTTTAAATCTTCGATTTAAGTCAATCAATCTTTGATTGATTTAAATCTCTTAAATCTTTCATTTAAATCAATCAATCTTTGATTGATTTAAATCTCTTAAATCTTTCATTTAAATCAATCAATCTTTGATTGATATAAATATTTTAAATCTTTGATTTAAATCAACGAATGACTGATCAATTGATTTAAAAGAACATATGCATGCCAAGATAGGAACAACTCTGGGCGTCACTGACCATGCTGGAGTTCTCGTGGTGCAGCAGCACAGCATTGCCGTAGAGCAGCGTGCGGTGTCCCGACCCTGTCCCTTTACCCTGGGGATACACAGAGGGAAGATAGAGCGTTGGGGCTAGTGGGGTCGGGGGAGGAGATGACATGGAATGAGATGCGGAGTGAGAGGCATGGAAGGGGAATGGGAGGAGTGGTGGGAGGCATGGAGGAATGGTAGAGGAATGAGAGGGGATGAGAGGAGTGGTGAAAGCATAGAGGAATCGAGAGGAAAAAAATGAATGGGAGGGGAATGAGAGGGGAATTAGAGGGGAATGATAGGGGAATGAGAGGAGTGGTGAGAGGCATGGAGATATAATCCGAATAGTTTAGTATATAGCTGGTGTAGCAGCAGGAGAACCTAAATAGAAAGAAAATGCAATAAACATAAAAATAAGATAGAACAAAGCATTAGGCCACTGGCGGCAGGGAATATAACAGTGACGATGTCAGTAACAAATGCACATTAAGCGACAGTTCGACTACGAACCTCGTCACGGGAAGCAGCGAAAAATAAAATAATTATATTTTCGTGAGAGGAGCAAAGAAGAAAAAGTGAATGATTGCGAGCGTCAAGTGTCGGTAACTTTGAAGAAATACGGAAAATCAAGCCACAAGGAAAGTCTCCCTATACGAGTCAGGTCAGAACTTTTGAGACAAAATTGAGTGTTCTTGATACTAAAAAGCGAAAATGGGTTATAGCACAAAATGATGCCCTTTTAAAAATTCGTGTATAATCATTTAAGATGGTAAAAAAGTGAAAATGGGTTTCGTAGCACGAAAGGTAGCCTTTTAGAAAATTAATGTAATAACATATGACATAAGGAAACAGACAAACAAAATTAGATCGACGATATTCATGGGGAGATTACACGAAAGTCCAGCGAAAGGGGATTGGAATAAGAAATTTATTGAAAGCAATAGTGGAAAAAATTTTTTCCACTATTGAAAATAGTGGAAAAATAATACTACATTTAAGTAAATGATGCAAAAATTTCGTCTAGGCAAAAGTTCATACGTATAATATAAACACAACAATTATCAATGACATTTAAAGCAAAGAAACAAATATCCCGTTTAAAAATTCACATTCATGAACATACGGCAAAGGAGAATCAACGACTGTCAGACAACAGACACACGAACGAAAAAAAGGGTCAATTATCACAAAATTTTTAATTCTTCGGCACATATAGTTAGAACATATAATTTAGGAAGGATTCTTAATGAATAAACACCGAAGTAATACAAGCTTCGGATACGACATGGTTTATGTCGCCCCTAGACACGCAATTTTCATCAACAATTTCTTGTTGTAACTAAAGCGACCGCTGAGGTAAACCGACGCTATGCAACTTAATTGACAGCTCAGACTCGCGTTGAGCGCAACAGGAATGAACAAAACTTTTCTAAGTTACACCAACAGGTATAAACACGGGCATTACATGAAATATGGCACGGTAATGCCGAAGACAGTTAAAAAACCTATTTATATTGAACGCAATTATTACAATAAAGTAAGGCTGCTATCAGAAGAAGCAAATTCGTAAAAATAAAAGTTTTTGCCATGAATTTTAACTGGTAACTCGCATAACCAAAAGAAGCATGGAAGGCATTGGAAGAAAATTTCAAAATTTGAAGTACGCACCAATAAATTATGAGAAGTAATAACAAACTTATTTCAATATTATCAATTGGAAAATACGATGCCGAAAACAAAATAAGATGGCTAAATAATATAAACAAAGAAGCCTAAAGCCAAGAATATAAATTTTAAAAAGTGGACGCTCTGGGATCAAAATTGAATTAATGAAACTTGCGTATAATATAAATTTTAATCCATAATTTATCTTTTATTATCGCTTTAGTAAGTAAGGGAACATTCTCAGCAGGGAGCTGGCGGACTGGATCTAAAAGAGAACTACAAAAAAATGTATAAATTGAAATGCAAAATTACATCGAAAAAGCGGAATACACAATGGAGATAATTGATGCTGCAGCCGGGACATGCAGTCACGACGCTGGAATACAATAAATTTTAATAAACACGGAATAGAAGCTGTTTACACAATTTTAAAAAATTAAAAAATGAGTTAGTGCGAGTAAAATTGCTTGAAAATTAATGTTTCTTCGACGCCAAAAAGAAAGAAAGCAAAATACTGCAATGTTTGTAAAACGTCTTTGGTACCCAGTCAAAAATCTAGAACATTTCGCCAGCACATTGAGGTAGATCGAGTGCGCGTGTATCATCGCCGAAACACCGACGAAGTGTTCAGTTTTCAAGATCGCCTTATCGCTCATGAGCAGCAAGCGGCCTCGGTGGGTAACTAAGGCGAACCGCACGCGGCAGCGCTTATACGATACCCACCGTCGCCGCATGTAACTCAGGCGCAACATCTATACAGTAGTCGAATCTGGACCAATACTTGAGTATCTACGTATATTCCACGGTATCCTGCCGAATTAAACACTTCTTAAACTCTTTTACTGCTTTTAATAAATTCTTTGTTTTATGCATCACATACATGTTTATGCAGCACATTAATCAATATCAATGAGTAGGGATTGTGAAGCTGAACTCGAGAATTTTACCACTATCGCCGGTCGAAGAAATTATGAGATCACTGTCTGAAAATTGAAACCTTACTCAGACTGCAGTAGGAAGAGCGTGTGCTGTTGCTTTAGCATACAAAGATGTCAGTGGAACTTCGTCGCATGGTTTCTAGGTGTTCCACGTAGTACTTACAGAATGAATGCTTTATTTGAGGATCGACTACTTTTGAGATTTAATAGAGTAGACGTCGCTAGTTTACATTACAATCCACTAAGAAACACGTGTGCATATTGAAACATAAACCATTAATATTCGATGACACAGAATGGCTCAATCAGCATTTTTACCAGGTAACAAATCGAATTACCTGGTTAAAAAAACCTACAAAATAAATAAAAAATTTCTCCATCCTAATTTCATTTCGATATTGATAATAATCACTTTCAAATTTTTACGTTGCTTCGTGACATTCATCTTTATCGAAATTAAATTGATTCGGAATCTATTTATATCTCTTTTCAGCTCGAATCTCTTTCTTCGAAACTGCTTTAAATAAAATTTTCACCCATGTATAAATTTAGGAATAAGTTTTCAAAGTTGTCCATTGGCGTAACAGACGTTATCGCGGCCAGCGACATTTTTCATTAGGCACACGGTTATAATAACTTCACGGCCTCTTGTGGATACCATGCAGTGATTTATAAGCGTACCACAATTAAGCAATATACACACTCTGCTATCATGATTGTTCGCCTACCGTCTAATCGCCGGTGAAACATCCTCGATTTTTGACTGGGGACGTAGAGATTGCACGTGAGAAACTACAAGCCTTTGATAGCTTAAAAATAAAACGTTGAGTTTGAATTGAAGTAGTGGTGTGTAGATACTTACTGCGCCTTCGCTCTCTTGCTGCACACATAACAACAATAAGTTAGAAGTTATCTGGGAGGGAAGTCATGTCTTCTGCAGAGCTCTTTGCATGGCGTCACTGACGCATTTATAGCAAAACATTTGTACACGCATCTTATGGTGTAGCAGACACTGAATATTTTAGCCAACCATTGAGCATACATACTTCTATCTACGCGTAAGTTTAGCACAAATTATTTACAAACGCTTAGCATTCAAGTTTTGTTGTATTATATTGCATTTTTATTTTTATTCTACGATATCCTGACTAACTCTTATTTCATGAGCTTATGGATAACTCTCATTTTATGAGTTCCTAACTATTATTACAGGAGTTTCGGACTGGTGATACTTATTTTCTTATATAACATATTTCTTTCGATTTTAGTCATAATTAACTCCTGTTAGTACGAAAATAACGCAAGAAATAAGACATCTTGAAATAATAACCGATTTAAAAAAATATTTTCCTACCCTATGAATGCCAGACAGACCAATTATCGAGGCAAATGAAAGTAGAAATGATTTTCGCTCAAGACAAAACAATACCTGCAATATACCAATATTTTGCTCTCTGTTATGAATTCATAACTAATAATGAAAATGTGAAATCTATTGTCACATGAAAGGTTTTTGTAATAGTTTTCAATCTGACTGCAGTCAATCAAGCTGTCTAATGAGGGATGCATGTGGAGCGTCAACCTTTTATAAGTACATTTAGGTATCAACTAACCATGCGATCATCGGTCACACAGAGCAAATTCAACAAAGATTTCCAAGAGATAGTTTATAACAGTTTCCACTCAATAGTAGTAATCAAGCTATAAATTGTTATAAAAATTGTCACTCGATTAGGAGATAGATGATCTGTACAAAATTAGAGAAGGAAAGACTGGCTGAGACAATGAGTGGAGTGAGCAAGACTTTGCAGAGTGTCCCTGAATCTCTGCATGTGTATTTCAATTCTAAACATTGGCAAATTTTTTTTCACATGGAAGCCTTTGACGGCCCCAACACAATAACTAATTATGATTATTTCGATTTATTGCGTAAACCAGTGGAATTATAGAGAAATTTCATAAAATACACATTGGATGAATGTGAAATTCTAGCACGCCTTAAACCTGAAGTCATTCGCAAAATGCGCGAATCAGAGTCAGAAATCGCAGTAATAATTCATTTTTTTAATAACTTTAAAATTTAAATGACTCACAGAGGCGCTAAATTCCTTCAAATCCGCTATGTACAAATGAAGCAATCACACGATAACATTCATCCTCTTTAAATTCACGAGAAAATATGTTCCAAAATCAGATACTAGTCACTTTTTTCGTATGAAAATTCATTCCGTTCTACAATTCATACTATTTCAAACGTCATAAAATATCTTCCCGGGTCCTTTCAACAAACCAGGTCACACAGTCACACGCAGTGCCTTCCACTAGCAGTGTTCAGATTTTCCGAAACAAAGATCTACTCTAGCTTTTCAAAAGGTTTATTTTGAAAGTGCCTTCATTTAAGGTGAATTTTGGCCGTTCATAAAATTCATAGCACTGAAAAAAATCTTGCTCGGCACTTGGCACTTGAGGAAATTTTTCATGTTTTTCAAACCCTGTATGCACTTTCCAAAGTTGGCTGTTTGAGCTTAAATTTCAATAGCGAATCTCGGAGCTAAATTATTATTTAAATTCAACTATTTTACTTCAAAATTGAGTTATGAGAAGTAGTTTTGACCAACACTCCTTGGGAAATTTTCTCTAAAATGTTGAGACTATTTGGATTTTAAAATTTATTACATTTATTTATTGCTATTTAAATTTATTGTTTATTTGACTTCATATGGATTTTTAAATTATTTAAAATGTAAAACTGGTATTTGTTATAATTGCACAACAAATTTGTACAAATGATGTGTATATTGTCATATAATATAAATACAAATCTCTGGAGAATGATAAACTAATTTAAAATAGCTGTTAAAGTTAAAAAAATTTCCTCATTTCCTTGAAAACGAACCCAGTATGTGGAGAAACGATGAAATCTCTCGACACGCTACGTCGAAACTAATTACTAGTGCATTGCATACGAAACTCGATGCAGTACTCAGTGCAGCAACTTTTCGTCAACAAATAAGTACGAGAACGAATAAGTTCGAGCTCTGAGCATCGGCATGCATTTCGCCTCACTTTTGCTTTGACTTGAGGGGATTACAGGGCACGAAATACAGCCTTCTGAGGGCAGTCTGCTCGAGGGCATGTCGGTACACAAACACCGTGAGTAGAGGAAGAGGGGAAATGAGGGGACGAAAGAAGCGAAGATTAAAGTAATGAGAGTTAGTTCTATGAGGATTACCAGAGTATGGGTGAGCCATAATAGGAAAGAAGACGAGAGTATGGAGAAAATTTAATAGGGATAAAGCCGAGGGTATGGAGGAACTAGAAGATGAATGAAAATGAAATTAATGTGGAACTCTAAGAGGAATGGAGCTAGGCGAAAGAATATAGGAATTGGAAGAGAAATAAAGTAGGTAGAAAGAAATGAGGATAATCAGTAGAATGAAGCCAAAAAGGAGCAAAACTTAAAACTTAAAAAAGTAAAAACAACTTAAAAACGAGAACATTGAGACTGTGTGGAGAAGAGGAGGGAGCGACAAGGGGATGAGGGGTCATCGCTGCAGAAGAGCTCGATAATAGCGCAGCATGACCTACGGAGAGTAGGGCCTACGGAGGGTAGAGCCTACAGAGGGTAGAGCCTACAGAGGGTAGAGCCTACAGAGGGTAGAGCCTACAGAGGGTAGGGCCTACAGAGGGTAGGGCCTACGGAGGGTAGGGCCTACGGAGGGTAGTGCCTACATAGGGTAGGGCATACCGAGGGTAGTTCCTACATGGGGTAGGATAGGGCCTACGGAGGGTAGGGCCTACAGGGGGTGGGCCTACCGAGGGTACGACCAACTGAGCATATGTTTGACATATTGCGAGATGACCTGTCCGAAATAGTACTCGTATAAGTCACGTTGACAAGGAGAAGCGAAAGACTAAAAAAATGCACAAGAAACTAAAATTTCATGGCTGAAGATCATCAATAGCGACGCATGATCACTCATCGTTGTTTTCCGCGAGCATTTGACCAATTTATTTGTGAAGTGAATATGTTGAATAGATTGTAGAAGAATAAGTGTAACTGCAAAGGAAAATATTGACGATATTTCATTGCTGGGCACTTTAGTATCAGTTTTGATTAGTTTTCAAGCGGCTCGATATGTTTCAAGTGAATGATCAAGAAATGGTCGTAAAAATACATGTAAAGTACCAAAAACTTGATTGTAAGGAACACGAGATTCGTTCTCTGGTGATAAAGATTACATGCTCGAATCACAATTAAGCGGAGACAAACTGGGAGCGCAAACGTAAAGAATAAACTTGAACTCAAATTGCGCGAGGTGACTAGAAGAAGCGAAAGAAAAATTACGACGTAGACTGACAAACCAAATCAATTTTTTAAGCCCGATGCGCTTGTTGTTTATTGCTGAGGCGAGTGACAGTTGCGATATGAGTGCCAACTACATTATCTCGGCTATATAGACATTGAGTCCTGTGTGACATGTTGCAGTTTGTAAGTCAGTTAAGATATGGCTCTAGTTAGTAATTAAGTCACTTTTGACCTGGCTGTGCACTCACTTAATGTGGCTTCATTAATATCTTAATACCTCCATAAATACTCTAAGATCAGCCAAATTCATACAAAACGAAAATTTATTGCAGTTATGCAACATTTTCAAACACCTTCCAAGATCCACCGACATTCGAACACTTGCATTTATCCATCAGTACTCTCAAACATTCTTCAGACTTGCGAGCATTCAAACGTTTGCCATCAATTTTAGGCATTTTCAAACATTCATTAACATCTTCTATAATTTTAGAGCCTTTTCACACATTCAAACAAACATGTCCTGTTATTCGAGAACCTTTTCAAACCTTCTTCTAAACACTTGCTATCATTTTAAATCCTTTTAAAGCATTCATTCAAACATTTGCATATATCCCTCAAAAATTTCAAAAAATTCTTGAGGATCCACCAAGACCCGAAGCACCCTATGGTCCCCCGCCCCCCCCTCTCGTCACCCACCGACTCATTGGCCGCGGCGGTGACAAGCTCTTGAAGCGCCCGCACCGACAGCGCTTGTTCGATCACAAACACGCACTGCGACAGATCTGGCGGGCTGTTCTGCTCAATAATGCAAACAAATGTTAGTTCCTTACTCAATATATGTCGCTATAATCTACAACAATGATCATGTTAATCACCAAATGAAATATCACTATAACCAATTCAATCACTTTAATCACCACAATCAATATAATCACTATATAATGAAATGTCACTATAATATTTGTCACAATAATATATGTCACACTAAAATCAACAAATGGCTATATATCATTAGAAAAGTTTTGAGGTACTAAAATCTTCCAAAGTGTATTTACAATTCTAAAAATTTCTGTCGTTCTTATCGTATGAAGATAAATTTTACTGAAAAATATAACGTCTTTGATTATCCGTATTAATAATTAAATAATTTAGATCGTCCTTATTGTTATTATGTAAGAAATTGGGAGTGCAGATTTTTAGGTAGCATAGGCATTTTTAAATTTTATAGACAATAAATGTTTGAAAATTTGTCGATGCATACAAAAGAAGCTGGCTGCCTATTAATCGAATGATGTTAATAATTAAAAAATACTGAGCAGAAACAAAATATTTTAAAAAAGAAACTGAATTAAAACCATAAAAATCCCAATTTCTGAATGAAAAATTAAATTAAGCAAAAACCAATTTATTCAAAGAGATGAAATTAAGCAATAATCAAGTTTAATCAATACTCCAAAGTATAAAACCTAAACCATCATTTTTTGATCTCCACAATCTGCATTGTGCCAGCTCCTGAACTCGGAGAGCAGTAATTCATACTCCAGTAAAAAGTAACACAGGAATAGTTTCGTTAGTTTACATGGATCTAGTAAAATAAAAAAATTAATGAGTTGCATATAATAATGCAAAAAATGACAGCGCAAGTGGCGTCTGCTTAATACGTGTACGTCTAACAGAAACAGAAGAATATAAAGTAAATGAAATACTGGGAGTGTTTACCGCAGACTAACATTGGCAATCGGCCAATGCGCCGAAATGCCATTCCTACGCGAGAACAACGAACAACTGGTAGAATTTTACAACGCTATACCTACTGGAAACATACATAACAAGATAAACTGTAAGAAGGCATGAAACTGAAACAACAATTCAAGTGACTTTTAAAGATTAAATTCAATGTACTTAAATTGCATTCCTTATTATACGAGATACTGACATTCGAGATAAAATATACTGAAACATTTATGTTAATTCGTTTACTCAATTTTTGAAGTGTAACTAAATGTTTTTTAAGTGAAGTGAATATTAAATGCATAAAAATTAACCTGTAGGCAAATTCATAATAGAGCTGCTCAAGGAAAAGTGGGCATCAAAAACCTGCGTTGGCGAAATAACCCTGCACAACAAATTAAAGCAGACAAAAATCTACCAATACAGATTTTGGAGACGAACAAAATCTAAATTATGCATACATCGGTTAGTATCACCGACCTTGTCCGTGATGTTCTCCAGGAAACAAGTGCGGTTGCCGAAGCCTTCGGCGGCAAGGCAGACCCTCTCGCCTGTGGCGTTGCAGGAGAGACACACCATGTCCTCCTGTCGGGGAAATAAAATATGTCAGAATAGCTTTTAAATTTAGAATTTTGTTGTTATTACTTGACAATAAAAGTATTATAGTCAATGGCATTGCAGGAGTGGCACACCATGTCCTCCTGTTGGGGGAAATAAAATATGTCAGAATAGGTTATAAATTTAGAATTTTGTTATTATTAGTTGACAATAAAATATGATAACCAATGACATTGCAGGAGTGGCACACCATGTCCTATTGTTGGGAAAAATAAATATGTCAGAATAGCTTATAAATTTAGAATTTTGTTATTAACATTTGATAATAAAGTATTATAGCCAATGGTATTGCAGGAGAGACAGATTATGTCCAATTGTTGAGGGAAATAAATGAATATTTCATGAAAATATTGCTTCGCTACGGCAGTAGGGCTCGAAATTTTATTATTGAGTTGCCCATCGAACCTCCAGGCGAGGTAGCAATATGGTCGTTTCAAACTTCAGTTCAGTAAGCCTTCGTAAAGAACATATTATTGTTGTATGGGCCTATCCACTGAAAGTCAGCAATAAATATTAGTGTTCCATGTATGATAAATATATATAATTTCGGGATTATTCAACATGTAAGTAACATTTTAAATTTTATCTCTTTAGTTGTCGATAAAATCTTCTCATTAAGATATGATGCGAAACATTGAAACATGAATTTTTTATATACATAAATGACTTAAGCTTAGTAACAGACATGGGTTCGCTACTGCCAAGGCAATATATTAAGTGCGAGCAAGTGTTTCCGAGTGACTGGAGGAATCAATCTTGCCGACAGTGGCCAAGCTTACGATGAAATAAATTTAGAAAAATACTTCGAGAAATTTAATTTAGGTGAGGCGCATATTTGACTTAATTAATGGGCAAAGTTTAGGCGGTGAGAGAAGGAAAAATTATTACTAAATTATTGTGACATATCATCCTTATTGTAGGGAGGAGAGATNAATCTTGCCGACAGTGGCCAAGCTTACGATGAAATAAATTTAGAAAAATACTTCGAGAAATTTAATTTAGGTGAGGCGCATATTTGACTTAATTAATGGGCAAAGTTGAGGCGGTGAGCGCAGGAAAAATTATTACTAAATTATGATAACATATCATCCTTATTGTAGGGAGGAGAGATCATGTGTCGGATGGTGGAGCAATTGGCTGGCATCATCCGGGTATAGCAATTGGCTGACATTGTCCGGGCATAATACTAGTATCCGGGTATAATACTAGTATCCGGTTGGCATGGTCCGCGTATAACACTTGGCTGGCGAGAAGAGCGTACCCAGACAACCTGAGTTCCAAGGTCGCCACCGCCGCACGCCATGCAACCTAAAGCTGCTAACCCAGAACCTTGCTGTGCCCTCCCGTGGTGTGGGGAGACTTGGGGAAATGCGGGGGAGTATCCGCACCAATGTACGGGCATTGAGGTGCACGCGGGGGAGGATCCGCACCCATGACGAGACTGTGTGGGCACAAGAGGGGAAGAATCTTCACCCATATTACGTAGTTGTTCCCACGTGGAAAATTTGCGTTAACCGCTAGAGTGATGTAAATTACAAACTTCAATATTCCTAAACGTCCAACAGACTGAGAATGACTCGTATAATTTCAGTTATATTCTCTTTGAAATTAATTGTTCTCAGCCTTCAGTTTGCGGTCGCATCAATCCAGTACGATATCCATGAGGATAAGTTCACATAGAACTCGCACGAAGCCTCAAAAGCACCGCAATAAAATACTCCGCAAGCAGAGAGTATTCGCCAAGCTGTCGCTGCAGTTGTTATATCATAAGATCGTGTAAACGTGATAATTTCGCCGTGCTTACAAAAAGCACGGCGTTTTTAGTAACTGTGAGTCATAATACTTCCCGAACTGTTAAAATGGAGTTCTGATTTATTTTTGAGACAGATATCTATGGTGCAAAGTAAGAATTATAATACAAATGAAATGCGTACATATACGAGAATCGTATATGATCGTATATGTGCAACAATGGTTCCATGAAGCTAATGAGTTCAGAGAGTCTAGCAAAAACGTCTTGCAAAGTCGACGAAAGCCGAAAAAATATAACTCAGCACTCACTGCAGTGAGTGACAGAGAGCGCATTTTCTCGTCGACGAAAACTTGAGGTCACGGGCAGACGGACGGACAGACGGACAGACAGACAGACAGACGGACATGGCGAGCACAATAGTGCATTTTTTCTATAAATGAGAAAATGCGCTAAAAAGCGACCGAGGGTTCTCCCCAGCCATCAGGTTCGGTTCTGGCATCGCATTAAAAATTCGTGTGACAAGCTTAAATTTTACTGCGATCACAAATTAAAGTTTCAAATCCGAAAGTAATAATTTTGCAATGGGATTGAACATCTACAATAAATGACGCGGTAGATCAGCTCATAGTAGTTATCCAGTAGACTTATTTCAGACACTTTTTTCTGCCACATGGGCGACTAACTTACGGACGATTTCTGCATATGGGCGACTTAAGCCTTCCTCCGTCCGACCAACTTACAATTAAGGAATATTATTATAAACAAAAGGGCACAGAGTTAAACATTGAGCTTCGCGCCATAGTCACGCAAGCATTCAAACAACACGCAACACGACACGAGAAAATCAATGGAACTGAGAGGAAATCGTGAAATGTTTTCCTGATTCAACGGGCATTAAAGACGATGTTCTGGCATTTACTGTATTATTAATATTAAACGATCATTCTTGTTCATCAATCATACTGATATTAGCTTTAATGTTGGTGATTGGAAAATCCAGTTTATTTTATGGCCGTTGCCTGCGTTGCTCTGGCCGGACAGACAACTTTGCTGCACGCACTCAGGAAATGAATGGGTCATATTGTCCAAATAGTGACACTTTCTCGCTCACACCACGAGCAGAGAGCCGAAGTTACACTGAGACACCCTTTTGCCGGGTGAAACTGGGTCAGGATTACCAATCCCCGGGTGAGAAGTGCATCGCAATCTGGAGAGTGTGACTCATTTGTGCAAGTGCATGAATTTCTGCAGCTTTACGCCTTGTCCATGCAACCAGAGTTAGCTCAATCTGATCAACTCCTAATTTATTAAGAGAATTGCATTCCTTTACCTTGTTTTGACCACAGCTAAATTTACTCACTATATTTGCAATGGAATCTTGCCAACTCAACCGAAAGAAGTAGAAGCAAATTAACGATCAGTCAAAAAATTTTGGCAGACCAAATATGTAGTACGAATCGCATTCCAGAATTATCTCGTATTATAACAGATAAACACAGGGGCAGATGATGTTGTTATATATAAAGGTTACTACGGATTGAGGTAACGCTTTCAAACAAATAAATTAAAATTCCTATACAAATTCCGAAGGAAAGATGATATGAAACAGATCAAAGTACGGTATTCAGAAAGTTTCAAACCACGTACAATTAAAGCTGGGCGTCAAGCATCGCTTGAGCCGAATTTTCAAAACCGTAACATTAGAACTGAAGGCAATAAGCGTTTTTATGAAACATTTTATTCAAGTTCTCATCGAATTTTTATACGTAGTTTCAGGTTAATGCGTTGCAGCAAACTGATTCTCAAATTTAGAACTTGGTCCGACAGTTTTTGCTCGTTTTAATTGCATGGCATCCTTGGTATTTGTTTCGGACGTAGCAGTCCCAGGCCACGATGGATCGCCGCCTCTGAATATCGCTCATCCGCCCTCATTTGGGCCACCTGATGCACGATGCGCCGCTTTTGGAGCAAATTATGCCACAACCTTTTAGCAATTATCGAAATCTTTGCACATGTTCAAACTTCAAATAATTTTGAAACGGTTATCATATTGGAATAACATTGCAAGTATGAAAAAATTATATTCCTAATTATTATACTCCTAGTAAATACAAGCACGGATGACATTGAAAATAACAATAACCTCCCAAACGAACATTTGAAAGAACCATTCCCGCCGAAGAGCCTTACAAACAACTGGCACGCAGGCGCTTCCTTCCAAGGCCGCCGAGAGGACGGACGCGGTAATCGGATCTGCGTGACCAGCGGAAGTTTCCAGTTTCCGAGGGGAGAGAGAGGGAGGGGTTATCATAGGCAGGCAGGGTAGAGGAGAGGGGAGACAGGGGGAGGTGTTATCATAGGGCGGCAGGGTTGAGGAGAGGGGAGGCAGGGAGGGGAGGAATCAAGTCGCGTCTGCAGTCACATTGATCCTCGGCAGCAGCTGCGGTACACAGCTGACTAGGAGTGCAGCTGTAGCTGACTAGGAGTGAATTTGTAGCTGACTAGACGGGTAGCTGCAGTTGATCTATCTAAATCACTTGTAACTTCGATTTCCCTTAGTAGCAAAGAGTTTAGAGTTTATCAGCAGGCCTCGATGAAAAGATTTATCTATTTCGTCGAAGGCTCAACGAACGGAGTAAAAGCAGATTAAATACAGCACGCCTTCACGATAGGCACTGCGTGTTTATTTTCTGCAACCTGATAAACTAGGATGAATGTGACTAATGAACTATCGCTGCCAGAGTGGATTAAAGAGCGGTATCAGTAACGAGATCCGTATAGAGTGAATTTGATTATGCCGGAGCAACGATAGTAAGAGACCATTTTTTTAGTAAGGTTTCGATAGCAAGAGACCAAATCAGCAATCTATAAGAAAAAAATATTTAACTCAGTACTCACTGCAGTGAGTGAAAGAGAGCGCATTTTCTCATCGAAGAAAACATGAAGTCATGGACGGACAGACAGACGGGCAAACAGACACGGACAGACGGACGGACAGACGGACATGGTGAGCACAATAGTGCATTTTTTCATAAATGAGAAAATGCGCTAAAAACACTATAACTCAAAAGTCGGGAAAAGTATCTGACAAGAAAGCATCTCGTCGGCCACCAAGATTTCCCCCATAACTCCCAATTTTGCCCCTAACAGGCGCTGGACCTGCTCTGTTCTGAGCTCGTTTGCGTCCATCGAATCTTCGAGCTCGACGCCAAATGAATATCAATGACGAACCTAAGAGCAGGTAGCGCAGGATCGGGCAGCGCACTTAGAGAGTGCGAAGCGCATTCAGGGTTCAGTAAATCTGGGTTCTTCTGAAATCTGAAATTCATTCAATATCGGATTTTTAGAATCGATGTTGCAAAAAGTAACATTAAAAGTTTACAGGTATTAATTAAACTGTTAAGTGAATTGTAATGGGCTAAAATTAGCACTAAGTTGATTCAACGGTTAAGTTTTACATACAATGTGTTGCAAAATTATGAATTTTGAATTTGATGTAAATTTGTAAAGATGTTTTAGAAAGAATTTTAATCTTGGTGGGTACGTTCGTGTTGACCGGAAATTATCATTTTACTGAACGAGAGAGAAGACAGAGCCTCCGCCGTATTTTAAGCTTGATTACTCAAGATTGATGATTTACACGGAGTGTGAGTTGACTCGCTTATGTTATAGGTTATTCGTGTCACTATTAAATATGAAATATAATCAGAAGACCTTTATTTCCATAAATAGTTCATTCAAAACTGGTGGACGGCCAATGATATTAATATTAAAACTAACAAATGATTAATCTGAAGTGCAATGTGCGCAAAATTCGTCAACAAATCCCGGATTTCATCGAATGAATTTTACTTATAAAATTTGAGCGATTATCAACCTGGATCATGAAAAATAGTTTTTGCTGCAACACATGCGGACTAAGAGATTTAATTTGCTCAATAACCACCTATATAAGAGTAGACTTTTGAGATGAAAAACGATGCACAATTCCACAAAAAAGTTGGGGATTCACGGTCAAAAAAGTCTTGGGTTCACGGTCAACAATTCCAGAAGAAAACTTCGACTCGAAAGTCTCTTTATTTGGGCAGCATTGTTTAGTATCTCTCATGTTGGGTAACTTCGTCTGTGAATAATTTTATTAGCAATGATATATATGCCGGCTAGTTCAACATTTTTTTTGCACACAACACGAATGATGACTGTAGCTAAAGTCAAAACGTCAACTGATGGAGACTTTATGCCCTCCGATAAAAGAGCATATATATACCTTCGCGTGATATCTTTATTTACTAACGATTATTGGCATGAGGTCACAACAGAAAATGTTTTTCATACTTAAAACAAGATTGTGCAGAAGGTCCTTCTTGCAGGAATTGTAACAACCCAAATTTTATTGACGAGACGGATTCTCTTTTAAGCTTTCGGTCACAAGTTGTAATATCAAATAAATATATGACATAAAAAGAAAGTTTTGAATAGGTTATAGAATGCGTTTAAGGCGAATATACAGCTCGAAGCAAAGTATCAAAGTAAGCGGTTGCACCTCTATCAGAAAATACTCTCTGAGAAAAGAAGTACAAAACTAAATTCGGTTGACCAAGGTACTTCGAAACTGGAGTGTTGAGGATTGGTTAGGTATCATGTTGTTGATCCTACGAAGTTGATTTTTTATTATTAAATAATTTACTTTACTACGACAATATGTCACATATCCAGTTGCGCCCTATCTTTCAACGGGCCTTTCAATGCTGATTCTTGCAAAAATATCAACCAGTTATACCAGTTATATAGTTTAACAGGGTCTGAATTACTACCAGTATGGTATAACGTAGTAGTGAATGATAGGTCAATTTATTATTGTAGTTTTCTTCCCTTGTTCACAGAAAATCTAAACAATTGTCTATCCACTAGTCTAGTTCCACCAAAAAGTAGTACTGACCTATTCTGGACTATTAGTAACATGAGTAACCAAGTTTCCAGTTCTGGAAAGTCCAGTTCAAATTGTTAGTGGAATTGCACTATAATCTACAACTGAAAATGGGTTAAACTGTGACCAATAACTGGGAAATCATTTTACAAAAAATAAGAATCTTGAGCTGCAGAAGCAATGCAGTCGTTTGGGGAGCGCTGTCTGCACCTCAAATAGCTACAATGAATGCACGAAAAAAGACACCGGACACTGCCAAGCCATTACTTAGCCTCGGTCCTTCTTTCTGGTCAAATTTCTCGCAAGAGAGAAGAATCTGGGATAAACGTTAATATAATAATTCACTGTGAAGTTGTGATTCGGTCCTTCTTTCTCTTCGACCACATTTCTCGCAACAGAGAAGAATCTGGGATAAACGTTAATATGAAATTCACGGTGAAAGTTTTGATTTGGTCCTTCTTTCTCTTCGGCCAGATTTACCGCAACAGAGAAGAATCTGGGATAAGCGTTGATTTGAAATTCATGGTGAAATTTTTTATTTTATTTCAATTTTATTTGCTAGTACGATATTCAATTTCGAGCCAAATGCCAGAGGTTGCGAATTTTCACTAAGAAACAGGTTAGTTACTAAGACCGTATCAAACGTTTTCTCTCAGGTTGCGATTCAAACACGCAGATACAAAATTTGTAAGATTGAGACAAGAGCTTGCTTTTTATAAATAATCTTCTTATTCGTTTTTTCAACGAGTCGAACAAAATTTCTTGCTGGCGCCGGGGGATCAAAAAGCAGGTTACCAAATGACATTTTAATGGAATGCGACGTTTCGAAAATTCAATTCGGTAAAGCATGCTCTGGTCTTCAATCAAACTTGCATTAAAGAAAAGCTTCTGCCGAATTACACCAATTTGTCTAAATACTTGTCCAGGATAAATTTCAAGAGGGCTCAAAGCTCAATGCTCTACCTTAGCTGGACTTGCCAATCGTAGCAGAGGAACACAAGTTTCATATCATCGTACAACACAGTATAGACTACAGGCACAGAGTAAAATGTTCTAATCGAAGCCTCGAATGTGGGTGAGCGAGCAGTTCACTGCAGCGAAGAACCAACGGCTAGGAAAACATGGATTTATGTCACAGTTCCACTCTATGATGAACATTCCGTAATAGAAGCATGTACTTTTACTAAAGATTGTAATACAACGTAATACTACTAGTATTATCGTTATAATTATGTTTATTGTAATAGTTATGATTCGAGTGCAAAAGAAAATTTTACTAGATAGCGGCACTTGTGCGAACTTTCATGCTTCAGTTCACTGCTCTGAAAAGGCGCTTGAAAAGCAATATTTTAACAATAAACTCGGTTAAATAATTTATTAAGTATATTCATTTTGAATGAAAACACATGATTGTGAGATTAAATACGAACAAGAAAAGTACGGAATGTGAAAAAATTGAACGTGAAACAATTTTGATGGAAAAAGTTGTGATCGTAGTATTGAATAGAATCCACGATCTGTGGATTCTATTCTATCAAATGCTGCATCGGTGTCGCTAAAGAACGCCGGACTGAACGACTAAATACAATCAGTAACCAGCTATAAAGAGAAGAAAACATCACAAGAACAGTCACAGAATAAAAGCTGCAGCAATGCAATAGCAGAAAAAAAGCTGGTGGCAGAAGCAGCAGCAGTTGGCACTGGGCCATGTGATGGGCAGCGGCAGCAGCAGCAGCAGCAGCAGCAGCAGCAGCGGCAGTAGCAGCAGCAGCAGCAGCAACAGGCAAGTGGAAGCACCGCATCAGCTTGCGATAACACGCTGAAAATGCAGAGATAATTTGTCAGTATGGCAGGGGGCAAAAGTGATACGTAGCTAACTAAAAGGCGTGTTGAAGCAGTGATTCTTCAGTAACTCAATAACTTCAGAAACGTCCATAAAGTGGTAATTTAAGCGGCCACGGCTGTCACGTAATGACGATTGCAGACGCCGATATTTCGGTAACATAATGGCGTTAAGTTATGGCGATATGTCAGTCAGTTAGCAGCGTCTATATATAGAGACGGTGAGACATTGGCCGCATAGCGTCTTAAGAGTCGGCGATAAGTCGACCACATGGCAGCGTTTAGAGACGGCGATACCACTCGACAGCGGCGTTCAGAGGAGGTAATACGTCAGTAACATAACGGCGTTGAGAGGCGGTAATACTTGGGTAACTTAACGGCGTTCAGAAGCGGTACTACGTCGGTAACTTAACAGCGTTCAGAGGCGGTAATACGTCGGTAACTAAACGGCGTTCAGAGGCGGTAATACGTCGGTAACTTAACGGCATTTAGAAACGGTAATACGTCTGGAACTCTATAGATACGACGTGTAGGAATAATTATGCGACTGTAAACTCAACTCCAATCTTTAACAGCAAATAATGCATAGGATAGTTCATCTGTGCGTAGAAGTTACGTGGAAGCAGTAATTCGTCCAAAGGATTCAATCCCTCTAATGTAGAAGGTGATAACATTTAACAGCAGGCTGGAAATTAGGAGGGATAAAAAATGAACATGTTCACAAACCTATCATTTGGAATATAAAAATCTTAAACAATATTGCATTTTTTATCAGTTTTATGAATAGCTAGCATTTTTGAACTGATGAAGTTGCAAGTCTGGATAAATCTTGAATATATGAACAAGCATTCCTAAAATTGCACACTGTTAACGAAACCTCACCACAAGCTGAGCGTAGGATTGAACACAAGTAGCACCGTGAATACGCTCAATATTTTAACGGGATTTAAAATAATAACAATTTATCCAATGATATTGCTCGGGCAAGAGATTTATGTACTCAAATTGATGGGTACGGAAAATGCAAAATTCTGTTATATTGCCTTCTTAGTATACATATTTTAGTTAATGAATGGTATAGAAAAAGGACAAGTGGATAAAATGCAACGGGGAAATAAACTGAAGTACAATTATTGGAATGCCAGAAAGATTGATAATATAAAAAAAGAAGTGAAAGAGATAATATAATACGACGTAAGAAATTATACATCTAAGTGAATGTTAAATACTCATGGTGATGGAATGGGAAAAACGGCAAAAAAAATTAAGACAAACGAGGAAATATTTCGTCTGGAAAGCTAGCGCTAAAACCTCGCGTGAGCGCGCAGCTCAGCCGCCATCTGCGTCGGTAGCAGTCACGCAACCGCTGGCGGGCACCAAACCCTGCTACATATGCATGGAGTGGTAAACCCTGCTATGCATGGAGTGGTAAACCATGCTATGCATGGAGTGGTAAACCATGCTATGCATGGAGTGGTAAACCATGCTATGCATGGAGTGGTAAACCATGCTATGCATGGAGTGGTAAACCATGCTATGCATGGAGTGGTAAACCATGCTATGTATGGAGTGGTAAACCATGCTATGTATGGAGTGGTAAACCATGCTATGCATGGAGTGGTAAACCATGCTATGCATGGAGTGGTAAACAATATGCTATGCATGGAGTGGTAAACTATGCCATGCATGCAGTGGTGAGAGGTATTCGAAATTCGTGAAGTATTTGACATCCTGCGACGAGTTTATTCATCAGTGACGGAATTGAACATGAAATACGGCGAATAAAAAACTGCTAACGTAGAGGTCGTCTTTAGTTATCAAAACAGCTTTGTATTTATATGTGATAATTGACCCCTGTAAATCGTAGTTCTGACCAGGGGCGATACTTTCAAAACTCGCTAAGTGAACGGAAGTACTTACGCTCTATTTTCTTGTCTATGATTGGTGGATTTTGCTTGAAAGGCCGTCAATAATTGGCTGATGAACTTACGATCTCTTAACTTTTTTTGAAAGTATGGGCCCAGAATTGTACGGTTTTTATAGACGAGTGTCAAGCTAAGTGCAGTATATGAGGAGAGGTGACTTATGTGATATTGAAGGAAGCATTAATGACTTTTGTAGAAGGAAACATCAGATCAGAGACCTAAGCAACCTAGTTTTCATTACAATGTAAATGCAAAAGTGCCTACAACTTTTACAAGTCTCCATGCACTACCGGGACCATTATTGGACAATTAGCTGAACAATAGGATTCCTACCTTAGTGTTCAGCTACTGAAGGTGATGAAATTACTAAGGGTGATCAAATCAAAATCTCAAGTACTGAATCGATATTGTCTGTCCTGACGACACGGATTAATTTTTTTTACGTTGAATTTATAAAATAGTGAATTTATGTTTAAATACTGCAATAAATTAAGAAAATATTCACAAATTTCAACCAAGAATATTTAAACCGACATAATTACTTCAATGGATGCATAATGTGAAGAATATTTTAACGAAAAACATATATGGGGATTTTTAATAGATTAGATTCGTATAAGTCAGCAATGAAGACACGGTTTCGCAACACTTATTTAACGGTTTCTGAAATCAATACTAAAAAACAGGGTAAAAGAAATTACTGTATAAAACCTACATAAAAACCTTATATTTCCATTAAAATTGAATCGGCTATAAGCATACAATTAATAATCAATACCTATGAAATTACTGTGGCTCGGCATTCGCAAATAGCTCAGCTGACAGAGCACGGCTGATTAATTAACGAAGCTCGCACAAGTAAACTCGGTCATTAAACGTCAGCTTGGGAGTAGTGCGGAACGTTGTGTTTTAACAAATAGCATATCAACGGAATGAATTATTATTTATATTAAATAACTAATAATTTAATTGAACCGAATATAAATACGGATATAAATTCTAACTTACCGTGCGGAGGAATGAGACGTCATCCTGCTCGGATGAGCCTTCGTTATCAGCCATGCTGAATATGATCTATTCCTTCCTAATTTTCAACTATAATTATGTAACATGACATAATAACAACCAGTCTAACACCGAAAGCTCCTAAACACAACACAGCTATTTTTCCTGATTAAAAGCTGGCACCACCCGCAAACGATCCTTTCGTGCTGCTGGGCACACAGCAGCGCGATATAAAACGCGGCACAGACCGACACAACCCTACTCCACGCCCGCCTTAGGCAGAATGAGCACGTCACGTCTTGGCAGCGGTACAGGCTCGGACCAACTGACTTGCGGATGCGGAACTGGGGCCAACATGAAAAACACAAATAGTTTCTTCATGAGCAACTCGGTTGGACTTCGGATAAACGCAGCTATTGAAGTTGAAGCGTCTATTATTTTCAACAGAAAACTTTCAGAAAAGATCACTATAAGGTTTTCGCACGCACTCAATTTCAGCTTGAAGTACGAAATTATTTGAGCATAGATCGGGAATTGACTTGATATGTGCTAATGACAATCTATTACGGTTAGTATCACATCTGACGCGAATATCATGTATTGAATTTTTTTTACAAAATGGTTACGGAGCACATTTACTTTTCGTTGATACTTTTGGCGTGATTGCGCTGTCGCACTATGGATGCCAGTGACACAAGCGTTTGAATTACACATTTTAATGCTCACAATCAGTCGACTTAACCATTTGTCAACTGATCGTAGCTCTCGTTAACAAGCTTTTAGCTACTAATAAAATTGGTTACGGATAATATACTCGTACACACTGGGTTAATAAATTGGCTAACTATAACAGCATCGTAGTTTGAAAGCTGAAGTGAACATGTGAAGTACAAGTCTGAACTGAACATTGCCTGCAAATTTTGGAGCACTATTCACCAGGTTGTCGACTTCATTGGCAACACAAGTTTATGTTCAATCATTGCATTCAGGGTAAATAATTACAAGAGTAGAAACTAATAGCATTTTAATGGAATAAATGAATTCTAAAGTAAAAGACACTTGCACCAATTCATCACAAAGAAGTTCTCAACAATTAGCACACAAGTTATGAAATCCCGAACAAATAACAACAAACAAACGAATATTTCAATACTACGACCAAGAACGCTAAGCCAATTTCTCCATCAATATGTACACGCACGTCCTCGTAGAACATTGTCAGATGAAACATGAATATATCCTCTAAATTTGCAAACTGCTTAACACGGACAGCGATGAGATCCTTCCAGATAATTTCACCGAGCAACTTAATGCCTTGATGCCAATTTGAGTTTTTTCTTACCTGGAATAGTTTCACACCGTTTATGTTAAGCAAAATCAACTAATATTACTCAGGGGTTAGCGAGACATAATAAGTTCTCCAAGCCAAGAATATAAAAGCTAAGAATACGTCAAATAAATTCAAGATATCTTCTTTGGAAAAAACTCAACGGATGCTGGGGCTGATCAGCGAAACGTTAATGAAGATCTGGTGACTTTATTTTGCGTTTTCTACGTTTTTAAATTCTTGATGGACAACGTATCGATTTAAGCAGAATAATGATGAAGGTTTTCTTAAACTATTCTCTCTGTGTGCGATAGACAAGCCTTGATAGAAACAGCATTTGAGACTTTGTGACAACATTCTTCTTATTCTACAAGACTAACCGAGCGCATACGTGACGGTATTTGGCCTCAACCGCCATGACACATCACACCAAATTACGAAAAATACAGAAATTCGCTCTGGAGAATCTCGCACGCTTAGGGGGATAATTGGCTTTGTATCACAGACATTAAATAGCAGACAATTATTAGGCATTAAATAAGTTACGTTTCTTAATTTTTTATGCAGATTTTACACAAAATGACCTCTCAACATATAAATGGTCGTTCACAAGCCAAAATGATTCACACAATGTTATAATAAATATACTGTGACAGAATCGTAGTTTGAAAAACATAGGAACTCTAGCACGTCTTACTTTTTAATGCAAGAGCTGAAACAATGTCAGATTGCACGCAAAACGTACCTATAGCTGAAAATAACATCTATAGCTTAATTACCAGAGCAAAGAACAACAATAACCTTAAACAGGACTGGGAAAAGTAAGCCACAAACATGCACGCGGATTACCAAAAAATTTAGAAGCAAAGGATACAAGGCAAAATTAATATAATCAGAGGTAAAGTAAATCTAGAACAATAACCTAGTCAGATGCTGCTAGAACGAGAAACTCCGAATGAGGATATAATTGAAATATCTCCCAGAACTATTTCTTAATGCTACTTGGGAGACAGTTGTTCTAGTTTTAAACATTACCTTCTGGATGGATAGATATAACATTAAGAATCATCATTCGTAAACTCTTGAAAGTGATATAATGTCTCTCAAATTGTAACTGTGCTGTAGTAGCTCCTTGCTTCTTGCATGAGGCCGAATTATTACCAATTGAATCTGAAATGCATTATTCTCGCAATTGCGTTCACCGTGTATCTTGAATATTGGCTTATTTTCCATCACAAGTCACCAAACATCGATTCGCTCCTCGATAGAAAAAGGTAGATTCCAAAAATGTAAGGGTTAAATATGCTTAGAAGGAATCTGATCGCGAATTATTCCACACTTAAATATATGGAATCCATTACGTTATTACGTACATTTGATGGTAACCACTCGCATGTCATAGATGAAATCATTTATCCATTAAAGATACATTATTGACGTCGAGGAAAGACAATGGAGAATCATGATGCAGCAGAATAAGCAAAGGTGACAATCCGAAATTCACAGAGATGGACGTTATTTGTTCACTCATTGGACAAACAAATAAAATGGTTATTCAGATTTGCAGGAACAATGACATTTCTGAAGTCTCCTCACGTGAGACTTTAAACGGGTGTGGGCGTTGTAACGTTGGGACTCTTAAAAAATAAATGATTTTCCAGGAAGCACACAAACTGCAAGAATTTTTGAAGTGAGAAAAGCTCTAACGATCATTAGGGACAAACTCGACAACTACTTCATCAAGGAGTCTTTAGACATTAGCAAAATTCGACATTAGGTAATCGTTGACTCATGCAAAAAATAATAAAGTAATCTGGTAAAAAATGTTATTGGAACTCTTGGAATGACCGGTACTTAGCAATGACGGGCAATAATCGACCACTTAAACGCGGGGGAAAATATTTGAGAGAAGAGAATGAGCCTACACGTCAGCGCTATGTCACTCAACATTCATACCACTTTACTCAATTGATCATGCCACACAGAGCATTTGACTTCATCGTTGTCAACATCAATACAGATAGAAAATTGATAAATTCACAAAACTTCCTGCCATTGCACAACTTTCAATAATCAATGAAAATTTCAAGTGGTAATTCACCGCATGTTGTGGAACTACTGCACTGGTCAGGTTTTTGTGACAATCCTCTTGGACAAGCTTGTTCCTGACGAGTCCTGATCCTTCACGACATCTGCGTTCCCTGTCTTCAGGCCGTGCGTGGGAGTGGCGCCCGTCTGTGTGGTGGCTGAAGTGGTGAAGGTTGAGTTCGTTGGGATCGCGGCAGAAGAAGACGTGAGCGTCGTCAGTGTTTCGGCGATGCGCGTCTTGAGGCGCTCTAGGTTGAAGAAAGCCTCGATCCGCTCAGAGGGGCTGAGCTTCGTCTCGATAGCGCGAACCTGAGTCCAATGTTGCCGGCGGCTGTCCTCCGACATGCTAGAGTCGACTCTGCAACACCGGACCGTTACAGCACAAATGAAAATACTTGAAACTGAACTTGCAGTGCAATATCAAACGAGAGAATAAACTTGCCTTTACAGATTAATAATATTAACTTGTATATGCGAAGGATAGGTAAGTCATAATTAAATTCGCAAAAATTCAAGAAAGCTTGCTAATTTATCTCTGAATGAGCCAGATGGAGAAATTTGCTCGTAACTGCATCGCTTTCTCAATGTAGTTTACTTGCAGAAGAATAAGTCTGGAATGCTGGACAAGGTTTAAATAAAGATAAATATGATAGGAGAGGCTACAGAATACAGCGTGGGCTATTCCAAACTCACTTGAAGGTGTGAGGATCGATGTAGAAGTTCCACAGTGTCCACAAAACCAGCAGGACCAAGATGCCAAGCCAGAGAGACACTATGTGCCTGAAAATAATGTCGAAGAATTGATTATTTCAGTCAGTCCCACGTACAAATTCTTGATGATTGGTAAATAGATTAGTAAGTCGTAGAACACCCAGAAAGACATTATAATTGTACTCCTACTTTTTGAATACAATAGAAGAGCTAAATGGCTTAGTTGTTTCAGGATCGTCTGATAACTAAGCTATCTGCTGGTTACCTCATGATATTCACCATTGAAAATTTGCCAATTTTTTAATCATTTTAGTGCATTGTTTAAATTTTCAACATGCCTGACAATACTCGACTCATAAAATGTACCTAGTGTTCATTTAGGCTTTAATTAAATTATTTTTACGTGACTTGGACATTGACGCTTACTGTGCCGACGACATGAATGATACCTAAACACCAGTCCCGCCTTCACAACAGTACATAGTACCTGGGGAAGGGGATGGTCACGGTCTCCCAGCCAAACTTGAGCACGATGAGCAGCTCCGTGCAGATGATGGCCAGGAATATCCAAGACTGGCGACCAATTTTATCAACATCACTGTGAAAAAAAATCACAGTAAAAGAGCTGCGTTGAATTTATAGGACAGCAAGTTGCCTATTTAGAATTTTAATAAATTTAAATGGCTCCCCATGGGATGAAGAAGGTCCTTAAATTTAGAAAATATTGTCCCATGCGGATACTTAGTGTAATGAAATCAATAATGAAATGGTGAAAACATTTTTAGTGCAACATATTGTGTTAACGGCAACATTAATAGAAGGGGCGAAATTTCAAATTGTGGCATATTACAACGGAAAACACGCCAGTGAGCCATTGCCTTAAGGGTTTGAAGAATACAAGAGCTAGATAAATCAAAATTCAAGACTGAATTAATAATTAGCATGACTAAGTTCTGTGAACCCACGGGTCGTCGAGGAACTGGAATGTTTCCCTGAGCGCCACAGCGCCCCAGGGCAGCACGAGCAGCAGACGGCACAGGTTGACCCAGTGGCCGGGGGGTATCCAGAGTACGAACTTCAGGTAGAACGTGTTCAGTTCTACCAGCAGGAACTGGTGAGTAAATATGGACAACATGAGAGAATAAGCATAATTTTGAATGTTTGGAAACCTCTAGTCATTGACAAATGAAATAGCTGCGTTGTTACGGGATATGAGTAAATAATAGTGTTGAGGAAATCGCTTCTTGATTAGTAAATAATATGTTGGCAATGCCGATGTAAAGAACTGATGATCGAATAACAACAGATATTAATTATAGAAATAATTTGGGACACAAGTAAGAAATTGTGCCAAGATGAAAAGCATCGCTTGTACAGGGATGTTAATTTCCATGAAATAAGTGTAAAAAAATTGCTCATCAAAAAAGGTTATGATTAGAGCGTCCATAAAATAAGGCTGGTTGAAAATAAAGTAACTGACGCCGGCAATGAGGAGCAGTACGGCGCACCAGCGTCCCAGAGACGAGAACGGCTTCCAGTCATAGTCCACCCACACGTAGGGCCCAAACTGTGCTAAGATCCGACGCAACTTCCCTCTGAAAATTAGATGATTGCATTGAATATTTTTATTACGAATCAACCGCTGACCATTCATCAAGCACTTGAAAACTCAATGTATTTACACAAAGCAAAGAGATATATGTTGATATATTAAGGCTAGATAATGACTTGGTGCTGACAAGTTGTGGGTGAGGTTGAACGTTCTAATTATTCAGGCTGAATAAGGACTAGCAAAGAATGGAAAAATCAATGAACTCAATAAAGTATAAGTCAAATAACAGCTTAAGAGATGCACTAAAAACGTCAATATATAATAAAATTATTTAAAACGAGGTACTGATCAGCATTGACTGTCTTAAATTTTAAAAAGGAATAAACCTAAAAACAAACGACACTATATCGACGTTAATAAGACATCAGGGTAACTAAATGTACATGAAATGCACTTGACAATCAATCAAGTGACAATCAATCTTCAGTGACTAAATGAGATCAGTATGACGATTTGGCTTACCTGTAGGAAGGGATGTTCCAGAGGCCTCTCCAGTGGTATGTCTTCATGCTAAAGTAGTTCAGAGTGAGCAAGCCAAAGTAAATACCCAGGCCATTGCATACCAACGCGTCCATAATCCACTGAAAAACATGACAGTAAAATGCATGGTTCATCTTCATGGTGCCTGTAAAACAATATGTTAAAGAGATGTGACAAATAAACGATATGATGAAGAATAATGATGAATGAACAATATGATAAAGAGAAATGATGAATGAATGATTTGATAAAGAAATGATGGATGAATGATACGCTGAGGATAAATGATGAGTAAACAATATGATAAAGAAAAACAATGGATGAACGACATAATAGAGTTCAGCTCATGAAGAGAAATGATGAATAAAACAGATGATGACGAGAGTTTGGGCCACAAAGAGAAATACTGCACGAATGAAACAATATTGGAATATAGATCAGAGATGGCAGATTAGTGGTGGTAACTCACGTGGTCCCACCAACACTCAGAGAAATTTGGTAGTTGGTGCTCCAGGGTGTACTCCAGCACCTCGAACATGATGGAGATCACCCAGCACAGCCACCAGTCCCGCAGCAGCAAAGTTTTGGACCACCACCCAAGCAAGTGCAGAGGAACAAACAGATCCATTTTATCCTGAACACAAATGCTTCAATAAATTATGCATTAGACATAGTTTGATGATAATGCGGCATCTGAACAAACCAGCTCATTTTTCTTAGAACAAATCAATGTTTATATATATGATGGAAATTTTCGTTTTTTTTTTGTGAAGAAATTTCAATCTCATTTTGTTAGCAAGCACATGTCAGTTAATTTGTTTTGGTTATGGGATGAATAAATTGGATTTGTGCTTATCATAAAGGGTGAAAATCCTTCATTGTTTGTAATACTTTCTGGAATGGAATAAGCACAATGAATATATTCATACTATATTGAATCTAACAATACCAATCAAAGAGCAAGGTACAATAGGTGGCAATGTTGTAGGTAGTTCAAATTAAAAATTAAAGAAGAACCAACATAGAGGCACTCCACTTTTAATCCAATGAGAAAGTGTCCAAAACTAGAACTTTACTATCCATAAATCTAGGGATTTGTAGAGCATTATAGAGTCAATTCCTACCCAGATGTTGTGATAAGGATCTTCGGGCATGGATGGATCATACAGCAAGCAGTTGCCGCCATAGTCCTTTTCTTCAAGAGGCACTCCAAGCTTAGGGTCCAAATGTTTCAACAGCTTTCTGGCTGTATCTGTGCTCTGTAAAGAATAAGTAAACATTATTTTGATCAAGCCAACCAAAAGAATTTCCTGACCACTTTTAAACAACGTGTCCTATTCAGAATATCAAACAACATTTCAATAAACTACAAGATGAATTGTGAATTGCAAGTTTCTTGGTTCTAGGGTAAAAGAAAGCTTGTGTTATCCAACAGCAGAAGAAGAAGAAACCTCTAACCTGGTACAAGAAGAAGATGAGGCAGAGCTCATAAACAATGGAACAGGTGAAGGTGAAGCGCCATAGGGCTGGGTGTGGTCGCTTGAAGGGTCCATCGGGAGTGACAGTCACACCAAGAAGAACAAAACATGACACCATTGCCACAAGACCCCTGTAATGTGCAAAGTATTTCAGTGGTAGTAGATCAATTTTTTAAATCTATTGTGGGCCAGCATTCAATAGAGTATAGGAAAGAATTAATTGAGCCTCAACCTTCAAATTTTAGATTTGCTGAGTGTGCCAAAAATTTTCAAATATGGAGGACCTTTTTTTAATCCAGTTTATTCATTTTTACAGCTAAGGTCAAGTAGCTCAAATTTGCTACTTGAGCAAAAAATTGCTCGACATCTCCTTGCTTGGCTCAGTTACCGTTTGGTGTTGTCCACAACATTTTGATCCTCAGTAGACAGAGCTTCATACAGTAAGAATCCAACCATAAGAAAGAGGGTTGTCAGTGTGTGCGCTCTCCTGTTAATGAACAGAAGAAAAAGTGAAAAACAAGTGTGTATATAATATATATATCAAATAACTATAACATCATAGTTTTAGTTAACTGATGCATTAAAAGAGCTGCAGTAAGATTTTAAATAAGTAAAATTGATAGCATATTTAATAGAATACATGAACCTGTTATTTGCCATTTAGCAATTAGAAAGGAGATTCATCAAATAAAAATTTGGGAAAATTTTTTCAATATACATACCAGAAATAGGTAAGAGTGCCATCATCAAAGAAATTGCCTTGAGCTGGTGGTTCTCCTGTCCAGTCATGAGTGGGCGGGACTAGATTTTCTTGAGATTCATGGCTGTTTTTCCGTCTTTTCCTTCCCCTCTCAAAATTGCCACACTTGCAGCAGCTTTTGACAGAACTTGAGTAGCTAGATTCATAATGAACAGACTGGGACACAAAAGGGTTGTTAAGATTTAATTCTGGTTGATCTTCAGAGTAGGTTTTGCTAAAGGAAAAAGAAGATTTTCCAGCAGCAAAATCAGTACTAGATGCTGGTAATTTGGATGACATTGCATACCTGAAATGAAATCAATAGAATTTTTTACATAAAAAATAGTTCTGAAAACCTTTTAGAAGTTAACATTGAGTATTTGTTTACTAGAAAGTTTTAAGAAAAGAATGGACAAGTGCTATTTTAGAGAAGCAAAAACTGCCAGAGACTGGCAGAGAATGATATATTTTCAATTAATTTGGAATCTTGGCACTCAATTTGAATTGTGCACTTTTGTTAACAATTAAATATGAGCCTATTACTATTCAGGACAATAAGGAGGTTAACCATTTAATGGGAATCCTGCAGATCCAAATAAAATACTTAAAAAAAAACTTTTTAAAAATTCACATTTTTCTTGTGGACTTAATAGAAAATAAATTATGGCTCACCCCAACATTTGATCAAATTGTAGATTTATGATTAAAGCAAAAAGCACACAACACACGAATTTTGGAAATTTGATGGTGAACGTACAGACCAACTTACGTTTTTTGGGGTGAGCCATAATTTATTTTCTACTTTCAAGTCCATAAGAAAAAACATGTTTTTTTAAAAGGTTTTTTTTAAGCATTTTATTTTCTACTTTTTAGTCCACAAGAAAAACGATTAAGACTTGATTAAGTATGACTTGATGTACGTATCAATGATACGCAGCATCAGCACCTGCTCGTCCATAACGTCAGCGCCCACACGTCATACTATATATATATACTTTACTCAATTAAGCTAATTTAGGTCTCTAATTGCTAGTCTTTCATGATTATATCTGAAATTGTTAGGCAAAAATAGCCTGCATGCCGAATTCTAGATCTCCAGAGCAATCAGAAGTGGGCTAATTTTTGTAGTCAATGTTAACAAACAAATCCAAAAACAAACAAACGCAAAGCTAAGATAAGAAAATGGTAGGAAAGTTCAAGTTGTGGAACAGAAGGGTTTCACAGAGGGAAGCCTATATTAAATGCCTGAATCTCAATAAGAATAGCTAAAGCTGGATTTTTTAGAAACCAGTTTATTTTCAAAGTTGAAAAGAATTGTCCTCCAGTTCAAAATTGTATTCAGCATCATGGTAGGCCTAATGCAGTAATGCTGATATCAGTGATGGCAAGGCTGTGGCCTGTGAAAGCCTGTGATGCTTTACTGGTCAATTCATATTTCAAATTCATAGGTCTAATAGGTTATTCAAAAATCAAGAATCTGAAATGGTCTCTGCTTTGCCACTTTGCAGGCTTGCAGCTTGCACTTTGCAGCCTGTGAGCAGTGAGCCTAATATCATAGTGATATGTGATATCTGTCACTGTCAGTGTCAGGCTGACTGTCACTGAAATTCAGCAATCAGCATTTCAGCAATTTGCTAAGATTAACAATTCATGTTGTTGGCCATCAATAATAAATAAAACATTCAGTTTCATGCTCAGATGCTCTTGCAGTGTGAAAATGGCAGAGAAGCTCAAGCCTTTATCATTGTAGTTTGTAGGTAGCTAGCTACCGAAAAATAATTAAATAAGGAGCATATTTTCTACATAGTACAGTGCACACCTTCCCAAATTTAATTCACCATAGGTATCGTATCTATATTGATATTGAAAATGGTTTGTACTTTGTACTTGTAGTCCAGCTCCATCATCAGTCCAAAAAGCTAAAAAAAATGAAAACAATCCTATAATTCAGACTGACAATCCTATAATTCAGACTGACAGACTCCAAAGTCAGACATTAAAGCCTAAAATTGACAAATATGGTTAAAATCTATATTGATATTGAAAATGGTTTGTACTTTGTAGTCCAGCTCTATCATCAGTCCAAAAAGCTAAAAAAAAAAATGAAAACAATCCTATAATTCAGAGTTTTTAGACTGACAGACTCCAAAGTCAGACATTAAAGGCTTAAACTAAAGCCTAAAATTGACAAATATGAGACAAATCAAGCCAAAAATCTAAATCAAACTTGCAGAGCCTAGAAAATAAAACCAAGCGTTTAATAGTCTCAATAGTAGTAGTAGATACCCAGTCTGTAGAGTATGGCCTTTTAGCTCGAGATATTGGCGTCTTTTGAAAATTTTTATCAGCCACCTCGACCTTACATTGGCGTCTTTTGAGGATCTTCATCAGCCATCTCGACCTTACATCGGCGTCCCGTTGCGGTCACCGCGATCTGAAAGGTGCGGCGTGAGCACCGGAGGCCCATTTTGGGATGTACTCCAGCATGCCAGGAAAAAAAGTTGCCAGAATGTTTGCTAGAAAAACCAAAGTGCATATCTGACCATTGTCTGATGATCGATACTGAGGCACATGCTTTACGACTGATTCGGCCAATGCCCAACAATGATGCACGCACTTGCGCGATCGACGCAGCTGTTGCTCAATGATTGACATAGATGCCCAAACTTTACGATCAATGATCGACACGGATGCACGCATTTTACGAGCTATGATGAATTTTAGTGGAAAAAAAATTATTATGTAACTTTGCTATTTTTGAGGATTCATTATAATTATTCCCATATATTCTTAAGTTTGATTGGCACGGTTTTGCTTAACATGGTAAAACTCGGGGATTTATTAACCGCATTAATCAAGAGATTACTGTATGGCTCACCCCAACATTTGCTCAAATTGTAGATTTATGATTAAAGCGAAAAGCACACAACACACGAATTTTGGAAATTTGATGGTGAACGTACAGCCCGACTTACATTTTTTGGGGTGAGCCATAATTCATTTTCTACTTTTTAGTCCACAAGAAAAACGTGTTTCTTTAAAAAGGTTTTTTTTTCTAAGCATTTTATTTTCTACTTTTTAGTCCACAAGAAAAATGATTACAACTTCATTAAGTATGACTTGATGTACGTATCAATGATACGCAGCATCAGCGCCTGCTCGTCTATAACGTCAGCACCCACACGTCATACTATACCGTAAAATGGGGTAACTTAGACCAGCGGGGTAACTTAGACCACTTTTCGTTTTTTCAACAAAAACCCCCACAACTCAAAAACTATTTGACATAGAAAAATTTTGTCAATGGGCATTAAAGGCCTAATACTGAGGCTACATAACACAATAGAAA
>NW_025932225.1:640581-661610 GCF_000764305.2 Hyalella azteca | reverse complement strand
CCATAGGTATCTATATTGATATTGAAAAAGGTTTGTACTTTGTAGTCCAGCTCCATCATCAGTCCAAAAAGCTAAAAAATGAAAACAATCCTATAATTCAGACTGACAGACTCCAAAGTAAGACATTAATTTTTAAAGCCTAAAATTGACAAATATGGTTAAAATCTATATTGATATTGAAAATGGTTTGTACTTTGTAGTCCAGCAGCCAGCTCCATCATCAGTCAAAAAAGCTAAAAAAATGAAAACAATCCTATAATTCAGAGTTTTCAGACTGAGACTCCAAAGTCAGACATTAAAGGCTTAAAGCCTAAAATTGACAAATAGGCCTATGAGACAAATCAAGCCAAAAATCTAAATTAAACACTTGCAGAGGCTAGAAAATAAAACCAAGCGTTTAATAGTCTTGATAGTAGATAATGCAAACAGTTCTTATCCTCATGAAATACCTAGTGAATTGTCTTGATAATACATAGGTAGGCCTACACACATTTCCTATCTTCTTGAAATAGGTACCTAGTTAGCCACTTAGCCTAATCCCTAGTCGCTTTCATTTTCTAGTGTTTACCTACTTTATATGCTCCGCAAGTGTTTTAGATTTTAGGGTTGATTTGTCAATTCTAGCTTTTAAATTTTAATATCTGACTTTGGAGTTAGAACTAGCTATAATGATTGTTTTAATTTTTCTAGATTTTCAAACTGAGGAAGTAGCTGGCTGCTGGACTTTGTAACATATTCAATGTCATTTAGGTATATGGTGAATTTACTTGGAGTTCACTTTGCTTTTAAATTCCTTGTTAATGTTGGATATGATATATAATATTATAAAATATAAATAATGAAGCAAATTTCATTTTCAGTGGCATTTTGAACCTGGCTTAAAACAATTCAATGCATGATGCATCCACAAAGAGCGCCGCTCAATAAGTTGAATCTATGTAAAACAACAACAGTTGGGCTCATAAACTTCTACAATCAAATCTATTCATCATGACATTTCTGAAAGCTGAACGTATTCTGTCGTGAGTGTCGTATGACGTAGCCTAGCGGCCCTGGCCTACCTATTTGAGTATTTCTGAAAGCGTCAACCGGCGTTAGGCGAATGTCTAAATACGAATACCTCTGGTGAAATTCTACTTCATTTCAACTCTTCTAAGTTTTCATAAAATGTTTACTACTGTACGTTGCTCTACGAAATATTAATCGTGAAGCGGCGAAGGGTACTGTAGTCTGTATTCATATCTTCATTAATACACAGAGAGGAAGACTAACCCTGCCCTTAACCCGCTGTTCATATCAACTATAATCAAGAGTCAGTACGAGATATCGGTACTAGTACTTGGCTGTACCTGTGAGAAGCAAGCAGGAGGGAATTCTATGAATGACGGTTCATATATTAATTTCGATCCAAAAATTCCGGTTGGGGTAAAGAGTTAGGAAAAGGGTAGGGGGTTAATAAAAAATTACGTTCATCTTGAGCCAATGACTGAACCCCGTGTTTATTTACTGATGTCTAGTCCCTTCATCTCATTTTATCCAGATGGCATTATAAATAAATTTCTGAAAACTTAGTTTCCATTTGAATTAAGATACATTTACCTCTCTATTTGACATATACAAACGGTAATATATGCTTAATGGCTTTGCTGCCTTTACCAGCCCCTCACACGAGATCTACCTAGACGCGTGAAAATCTTGGTGCCATGCAGGCCAAACACAGAATCAGACAAATTTGGCACCAGAAACTTATAAGGGATTGTCCTCTTATTGAGTTGCCTGTAATCAAAACAAATCCTGATGCTACCATCCTTCTTCCTCGCCGAGACTACAGATGATGACTAGGATGAGTTAATTGGCTCAATAACATCAAAGAGAATTCAGTTCCCGTCATTGCCGTGCAATTTCATCCACCACCGGCTGAGGAAACCGACGAGGACGTTGGCATTTTGCGGTTTCGTCAGTGAGTTTGATCTTGTGCTCAGTTAAACAGGTCGTTGCTATGTCCGTGTCCCCTGACCTTATAATGATTAATCTTAGAAAATACTGCAGTATGCTGCTGTTCTGGGCTAAGTTCAGGCAACGAAATTTGATGCGTTACTCAGTTACATCCACTATATTGACTTCCAATGGCGGATCACCTGCAACCTGACCTACAGACGGAAGTAGAGCCAATAACCTGATCCTGCTTAATCGTAATACCTGCATCACCTGCTACCAGCAGCACATGCCTAAAATTACTTTGAGAGCTATTCCTGAAAGTCCTCAAACCCTATACAATAGTTACCTGTCAATATTTTTATCCGAATAATACAGCACGTGATCAGGTTCAACAGTTGGGAGGGCGCAAGAACCTGGGACAGCTTCAACCCTACCCGACTTCACCCTGACATCAGACAAAGCTCTGCAACAAAAGTCAATCAACATCACACCACCAGGTGTGCCACTAGGATTAAAAGATATCCCTACCCTAACCCCATCAGGCAGATGTTTTATTATTATACATTCTTTTATTCGCAATTCAACGCCATCACTGGTTAAGAAATGAACTCCGAGCTCCAAAGTTACATTCATATTAGGAAAAGTAGGAAAAATAGAGAATTTACAGTCACACATGGGAACATCATGAATATCCAACGCACAATTCACTTTTCCTAATCACAAAAAATCATTCCGTTCTATAAAGCGGAAGACACTTGTGTCATTACTCGGCGTTAAATTTCAGGTCACTTGCAAACTTTGCTGACATGAGAGAAGTCACTGCTCCCGAGTCGATCACAGCTAAAATTTTTTTTTCTATAGTCACCATGAAGGTTAATTGTGAGTTACCTCGCCCTACCAAACTCACTCTCTTCCCGGCAAGGTAGGTAGATCCTACAGAAAGCTACTCAAGTCAAATGATGCATCAATCAATGATGTTCCAGAGGTACCGCAGCCTGGCGCCCAGCCTCCTGCTAGGTAGGCTCACTTCGAGCTAGTCGAAACCACCCAGCCCAGGAGAAACTGATGAGGTGTCAATACTTGGGGTTTGGTTTATCACGGACGTTTCAGCTGAATGCCAGTCGTCAACCGCTGGAGGCCTCGCCAACCGTGTATCACCAAGAGCATCTTAATTAGGCGGAGAGTGTTGTATGCCACAAAATATGTCCGCTTACTTTGAGCCAGTTCTGTTTCCCAAAAGTGGTCGATCATGGATCTTAGCTTTTGTACGGTGGTTGGGATCATACTTAGAACACTGCTCAATAGGATGCTCCCGTCCACAGATGAGACACCTTCTTGATGCCTTCCTGCAGTTCTCTCTGGAATGATTCGGGTTTTTAAAATAACTGCACCTAATTTTAGAATTTGTTGTTGGAAGTCCAACTGAGATCGGAGATGAGTTATGAGGAGGCACTAAAGTTTGTTTTGCTACTTCATGCGCTCCCGCAGAGATCACACTGGGTCAAGTCTGGTACGTACATTTCCTGACGCTGACCTATGAAAACTCTAGTCTTAAGCTGTGACTGAGTCTCGTGGGAATTTTCTGACGCTGATTGATCATGGAGACTAAGCACATCAGACCACATGACACTAGTCTTCTACAGCTGAAGGTCCTTGGCCATCTGCAAGATACCTGAGAAGGTTAAATGCCTCTTTCCGCCTCCCGTGGTGGCTTTCAGAGCCCGTTCTGTATTCAAAATTTTACTGGAAAAAGATGGTGGCAAGGAATCCATGAACTGCTGTCTCAACTGGATGGCACATTTCTTTTTATCACTTGGGTATCCCAATTCTGCCAGCTGAAACGAGCGCGGTGAATAGATATACCAGTCCTCTTCCGGGTGTGGAGATGCAGAGGCAAATGCATTTCTCCAGTACTTCCGACCACGAAATATTTGACTCCTGTGAAAGTCTAAAAGCGGTTGCTTCGTCTCACTGTACTTAAGCTTCCTTCCACCTCGCACTTGGTAAACTGTGAGCAAATCCCCAGCCAGGAAATCAGCCAATTTTTGGGTTTGGTCATACGTTGTGCCTGAGAACTTCTTTGAGAAATAATTTTCATAAGTAGTGAAGAACTCTGAGACCAGTGTTATCATTTGGGTCAAACTTTGGTAGAACCACTACTTCGGGACGGTCAGCATACTTCTACCGACGATAAGTGGGGCATGGCATAGGTGGGTCGTCATCCTCTAAGCCATCAGATGGGCTTCATGCCAAACTGCCAACACCGTCAGACAAAACTTTGGATGAAGAAAGTATTACGTCTTCTATCTTCAGTGATCTGTAAACAGTTGGGTTGCCTTTTATTTTACTTCTTTCTTCATTATCCAGTACCTTGAGAGTTCTGAGCAAGTAATATTGCTTGCCAAACCTAAATTGCTGTGTTCAATTTTGAGAAATCATCTGCTGATTCCTCCACATTCAGTTCACATACTCTCGACCTCATAACTGGGGTTGAGGGGTTCACTTCATTATCACTGGGAAGATCATGTATGCACTTTATAAGTCAAACACCGCCATGATAAGTCAAACACTGATATGCCATGATAAGTCAAACACTGATCAGCATTCTCAAATTTGGCAAGGAAGATGGGCAGCATTCTCATTTCTAGGCATTGCAGCAGAGAAGCCACCGCCAAGCAAAAGAGGAAAAATTGTCCAGCGCAGTTCATCCAGTACCGGTAGAATGCCTGGATTGACACCCATCCCAAACTTCCCATTAAGAAAATCAGCTTGGGCTTGCGCATGAGAAAACAACCAACACTGCTGAATTGCTACAATTTTGGCTACCTACATCAGGTCTCTCAACTTGCAGGGCCTTAGTGCTTTCTCCCGGGCTTGACCCAGTCTTCATAGTCAAGCCATTTGGTCCATCAGTGTCAGACATCTCTAGTGGGTTGACAGAAGTAGGGTGCTCACTGAGGGCTGCATCAAGCAGATCAACCCGTGCTGCAGTGCTGTCCCGCCCATGCTCCGCCAAATTAGATCCTCTTGAGGGCCCAGAGGAAGCCATAATGAAGAATGTGAAAAATGTGTTGGTGGAAAAATGGGATAGTGACTGAAAGAATGTGCTCTAGAAAAAAAAAATACCGTCGGAGATGCCATGTTTCCGGGGTATTGTCTCTTGCCACGGGCAAGGCAAACTCGTCACCTACTTTTGAATTTTCTCTGGCTACAACCCAGTAAGAATTGGAGAATGAAAGAGTAACTCTAATTAAAGTAATTATTTAAAACGGGATTTTACATTACGAACCTTTTATTACAAAACAAGGGCAGAGGACCCTGAGGTAAAATAGTTAAGGCTAACAACATGGATTAAAGCAAGGGCATGTGTACCCACCACTTGCAAGGACCCAAGTAAAGACAATATGTTTAATATGTTGTATGTGAGCAGAGTATGTGGAGTAAAAGGAATTTGAAGAATTCGAATTCAGTTAAAATATAGATTACGGAGCATGGACAGGCAAGGAGTTGCTGAACAATAACTGAAAAAAAAAATGGAAAATTATATCAGCAACAGCGCACTCACGTCTATTTCTGTGAGAAAGATGTTAGGATAAAACAGTTGCCAAGCACATGGACAGATGCAGCTTAAAGTATTGTGCACTGCAAACCCCCAAGCAGGCCAGAAATAAACCCAAAATTTCTTTCCTTAATCTCTAAAGAGTTGGGGGAAGTAGAAGAATAGACTGAATAAGAATTATAATACTTATAGACGTAAGTTCAAAATAATCAGGTCAATTAAATCTGAAACAATGCTAAATGAATGCAAAATATAAAATCATTAATTGTAAACAAACTGAGGTGACTATGGAACCACAGCATTGAATTAATTTCTAGTGAACCTAGAAAAAAATAATTGTGAATACTAAGTAATTCAGAGTAAGATATATTTAGCAATTAAATAGTTACTGGGACAGGTTTCTGAGTGCTCTAAGTTTTTAACTGTAGAATATCACATACATCTCTACCAATACAGGCAATACTCACTCTTCAGAGTGACGCTGGAAAACCTGTCAGTTCTGGCAGCAGACTCCTTGGTGAAATTAAATAGGGAATTAACTTGGAGAATTGATAAGATAATTATAGGAACAGAATTCACTTATATTGTCAGCACCTAGTGCAGCTGGACTAAATGAAACAAAAGGACAAAAGTGAATGCATGCAAAATAAATGACAACAATTATGCAATAAGAGGCAAGAAAGTTGAGCAATAAAGGATCAGAAGCCTCATGGCAACAACAAGAAGCCTATTTTGTATGTGGTGGAGGATACGGGAATGTGAAACCAATGCACATTGTTTTGTCATTTTCACTTACTATCCTATTCTTTGCTTCCATAATTTGACCATAGATTAAAAGAAATTATGGAGATGTGAAGTTCTGAATTACTATTAAATTACTGTTTTCAAAGGATCAAAATTTCAAGAATAAGTATAGATACACTAACCACATCCCAAAAATTATGCTTACTTCATCTGTGCCCAACATGCTTTTGGCTTGAACACCTTACAGAACCACGTCTTTGAACCTTGGGATGGTTGGTGAATGCAGTGGGTCTCTTCATACTTGCAACACCATGCAAGTGCCAGCCATATCTGAAATCACAAGGCATTGTGATTAAAATGCATGAGATAACAAAAAACGACAACATTTGTGACTCAAACACCCAACTGAAAAAATAAACCCTATGTTGACTGAAGGTGACATTAGAAAGTGTTGTAAAAATTTTTTTATGGTGTAGCAGTGAAATATTTTAAACCTTCATCATTCCCCAAAATATTTTAAACTGTTATCAGAAATCAGTAACTGTTGTTAGTGTCGCAAGTTTTAAAAAGCAACAGTTGTGAATGGAGTCGTTAATGGATAAGCTCACCATTTAGCAATGCAGAAATAATGAGGAGCGTTGCCAGATGCTTTATTGCTCTTCTTGACACGACAACGAAACTTGATCCTCCTTACAAGTGATTTAGGTCAGTTTTATTTTGGGTTCAGTAATGGTTTAGTTTTGTTCTGAGATTGGTAGAACTCTATGATAAGATGTCCAGTCCAAAAAGTGTCCTCATTCAAACACTTTTAAATATGAATAGCATTGTAAGCAGTTTCAATTAAAAGGGCCAACATTTTTGGATGAATTACTATGTTACCAGGATGCGGGGCGTGGATCCAATACATATGCCCGCCACTACCACCTTTTTCAACTTCTTTCTCAATCTCTGAAGATGATTGCATTTATGGCAGAATATTTGAAATAAATATATATTTACAATATTCACTCTATTTTACAAACTTATAATTTTTAAATTTCTTTGCCAGTTTTGCAATTTTTTTCACATTTTTTTGCATTGTGCACAGAACCATTTTCCAGATAAGGCATTGTTCATGATCAAACATTTAGTATGGAACCAATCACCACCTTCAACTTCTTCAGCAGCCATCTGTTCCAGATACAATTCACAATTTTCGGCATTCTTGCATCCAACATACTCGGAAGAATCAACATTGGTTTTATTTTTTTGTGAACTTTTAATTTGCAGTAGTAAACTTCAGCTTTTCTTTGCACAAAAAGTGGAAGGTTTCACAATGGCACAGGAAACTTCCCCTTTCTTTGGATGCAAAGTAAAAGGTTTTACAATGGAAACAAATGGATTGGAATTGAGTGACAAATTGGCTTGCTGGTCATTGGTTGCTTTTGATAGACAAAGATCTATTCAAGTGTTTTGTTCTCAGCAATTTTCTTCTTTTTTGCATGGCATCGTTTTGTCAAATTGCTCTCCATCACATCACTACCAAGTTCCTTTAGATAGGCAGCTACTGATTTACTTTTATGGTTAGATTTTTTGTCAAATATGAGAGATTCCAAATGCTTATTACCAAGGAATATTTTTCTGGCAAAGTCCGCATTATGCTGCACCATGTTTGTGTTGCATCGCAGGAAAACTTCACTGTTTACATAATCGATGAAGTTATCTTTATCAGGCTCAGGCCGAAAGACATACTTTGATTGGAATCGATTTTGCACAGTATTTGCCACATGTGACATCACTCTTTCCGTGGCTGCTTGAGATGGCTTCATTAATTGAATGATTTCTAAGCAGCGAATGATGTTTACTGGATACATTGATTTATCATTGTTAATGCTAATGTAGTGAGCAAATGCATGAGTGTATGATAATGGTTTAGTACTGCCCTGCTTGATGAGTTGGTTGCTTAACACAGGCTGCCATTCACTATGGAAAATGCTCATAAAATCTAAATAATCTTTTTTCAAACAACTGCATTTGCTGATTCCCTGGCATTGAGGACTGCATAGGTCAAAGTCAATGTTCACTGATGTGAACAGTTCTTCAATGCCTGTAGATCTTTCTTCCATGAAATCAGTATTTCTATGGAGCGAAAACAACTCTGTTACAAGGGTGATGGAAGGAGGGATCTCCAAGTAATTTTGAGCCTCCGCACAAATTGTGTCAATCCACTTTGAATAGCAACCAATTATAGATCTTATTAAAATTTCTCTTGACCCATCTGCATCACTTCTGGTGTTCAAGCCTAGGCTTGATGCAACCTCATTCATGTTGATACCAGAGAACTCTGTGGGAGAATCGGTTGCAGAACTCAAATTAAGAATACCATCTTTAATTAATCTCTGAATGTCAGGGGAAAGTGTTTTCAATTCCTGCATTTCTTGTTCAAAGTTATCAATTTGGTGCCTGTAATTGAAGGGTCCAAAACAGGCATCTTGGCCAGCTTTTTCCTTATGAGAAATGACTTTGTAAAGACGTCTGATCATCATCAATCTTATGAGAAATGTTTCACTAGATATTGATTTCAAAATGCTTCTTGCTTTCTCCCCCAGGGAGCTCTGAATATTAACTAATTCTGGTAGTGCCTTAATTAGAATGGGAATGTTCTTCAAAATGGCATCTAAATGGAAGTGCAAATACTCTGCAAAATGAGTTTCCCATTGATTAGGGATGACCATGAAAGTAGAACCATTAACAAAATTAATGTGTTTATGAATTTGGTTTTTAACAATATTATGGTCAGAGATGAATGCGGCAATAGATCTGCATGTTGACAAGGTGTCGCTAACCCACTGAGGCATCGTGTTGTCCAGCAAATTTTCCATTACATGGCAGAAGTCCGGAAGTTTGACCAATTTGCAATATTCTGCAGATACTTTTAATAACTCAATAAGGCCTCTTCTCTTCTCCGTGTATACAGCACCTCCATTGGTGCATATAAATGCAACTGATGAGGGGTCCAGGAATGTTGCAATGGTTTCCTTTACATGATTTGTGGTTGCCTGGGCATCACCTTGCCGAATCATTCCAACGCCCAAGAGAACTTCTTTAGGCAATCCATTGTCAGAAATGTAGGAAACAACAGTTGCTTGCCGGGAGACATCCATGGGTGCAGTGCCTCTGTCGCAACAAATGGTGAATTTCCTCCTACTTTTTGTTGCTTTGAAAGTAGTAGCAAAGAAGTTCTTCATTGTCATTGCACAAGCCTCATAATTGGCACTCATCACTTTTCGAATTCCTGTGTGGTTTTGATGTCGGTTGCCCAAGGGATTACTCAAATGAGATGGGCACACAATGGCAAATAGTGTACACAAAGCAGTATATAATCTGAAAGGTAAGCAATGAGTAGCCATAAATATGCCAGCTATCAGTGTGTTCTTAGTTGCTTTTTGACGCTCTTCTGCAGTTGGACGTTCAAGTCTGATTTGACGTGTATCATTGCACTGACTAAGTTTAAGAGATTCTGTGTGTTGAACACTTAATAGATGCCTTTTTAGAGCAGCATTTCTGCTTCTGGTATCAGTGAAAGTCATTCCATCAGACCACGATTCGCCAGCCTTACGGCGACCTCTGCAAGTATTTTGTTGACGCATGCAAACCTTACAAAAATATAGAATGACATCATTGTTGCTGTCATATTGTGCCAGGAAATTGGAGTCATAATTTTCTAGTGTATTATTTGAGCTTTCTGCCCGTGGTTGATCTGCTCTCAATTCTATATCTTCCCTCGTCTTCTTGCAACAGCAATTGTTGCTTTCATGTTTGCATGCTTTTAATGCTGCTTCCAAGCTCAACTGGTAGAATTTTTTAAGATATTTTAGTTCAGAGCAGCATTCACATTTAGGTGTGCAGATGGAAATTTGCTGCACTTTTTTGCTCGGTGTCCTAGATGGTTGGCTAGGCATTGATTGAGTTTTGGCTGGTGAGGCAGAAGACCTTGTTGGAAAAAATGTTGTCTCAGATGATTGGCTAGGCATTGATTGAGCTTTTGCTGGCAAGTTGGGAGAAGTTTTTGGTAAAAGCTGTATCTCAGATGGTTGACCAGGAGTTGATTTAGTTTTAGCAGGTGAGGCAGATAACGTTGTTGATGGGAAGAGATGTGATGCTGTCAAATCAGAATGGTCTATGTCCATGTGGTCATCAAAAGGAAGTTCATGCGATGTTGGAGTAGGTAAAATGTGACTTGATCCAGGAATAGTTGCAGATGAAATAGTCATTGAATTTGTTATTACGGTTTCAGTTACCGGTTTTTCTTTTCTGCCATATTTACTATAGTATTCACAATAAGCATCAGGGTGATGTCTCTGTAGGTGTTTCCATAAATTGCTCTTGCTGGTTTTTGGAAATTTCACAGTTTTTTTTCCATGCAAGCACAATTTACATGTGGCAATAAAACCACCATTTCTTGTTCTCACATTTTTGTATGCAATTTCAAGCAAAGGATAGGGGGCCATTGTGAAAGATCAGTACATTGGATATGCCAATAAAGAATCTGAGAAAACAAAGTAGGTTAATCAGCATTCAAACATGATTAATAAATTTCAGGACACTTGCAGAAGTGAATGATGCCTATTACTTACAAAATATTTAAAGGGGTTTGAGCAATATACAAATCTTGGTGGAATATTTTAGGGTGGAATCATGAAGCATCATGAGAGAGTAATGCAAAAATTAATTCAAAATAAACCATTACATATTTTATTCATAAATATAACATTTCAAGTCTAATAAACTTTCAAAACAAAACTTGAATGTGGGCTTTTGTTCAAAGAAGATTCAAGTGCTGCATAGCAGGAAAATTTTATTACAGCAGGGAAAAGGTATTGAAAATGGGAATCTAGTTAAGTTAAAAAATATATTCTACAAATGCATTCCTACCCATGCCTATAAATATTCTTAGTAGGTAGTACATACAGATTAGCACATTGAAATAAGAGTCCATCATTTACATGAGCAAACAAGTAACTCGTGATACAGAAAATGCATCATGTCCAAGATTTTTTGCAAATTTGTTTTTTATTTGGAACAAAACAATTTGGAACAAAACAATTTGGAACAAAATATTGCAACTTTCTGAAGTGAATTTACTACCTTTCTAACCACAAATAATTAAATTTGGCAATGAACAAACCAGGAATGCTGCATTATTACAAGAAAACATCCATGATGCTTATAAGCATGCTTATGATTTGTTTCATGAGTAAGTCACCCAACTTGCAGTTCTAGCTTCAAGACAGAGCAATAAAAAGAAATTTAAAACTGCAGCAATTTTGATTCATGTTCAATTAAAATGCTCCAGTTTAGTATAGTCAAATGGGGTAATAAGGAACAGTTTTGAGCAGGGTTGGCATTGATTAAATCAAATCGATTAAACCATGTGATTATATCATTTGATTTTTTATAAAAAAAAATCAGGATTTTTTTTATTTTTTTTCAAATTTTTTGTATATATTTAAATAGATTGAGTGGCAGTCTTTAATTCATTTTGAGCTTAGTTATTCATGGTTTAGTATAAATTTACTATGACAAATAGGAATATAAACTTGTTGCTTTTAACCCATTAATGCCGAGAATTATTTTCTGAAGATTTTTTTGGTTCTTTGTGAGAAGATTATCATTTGTGATGGCAATAAATAAAAAATATGTTCATATACAATGGGGGGAAATAAATATTCGTACACTTGAAAAATCGTATTTTAATGTATGTAAGTACACAATATTTTGTTGATTGTTGTATTGCACTTGCACTTCATCAAGGATTGAAGTAGAAGGATGCACTATAGTCCCTGATTGTTTAATTTAGGGTCTCCTGCGTTATTGCTTTTCCTAACCCATCTTTTCAAAAATTCATTGCAGTAGCCAATTTTTTCATTCAAAAGTTTTTTTGAGAAGCCAACTGAAACCAAAATATACATCACATATAATAAAATATGTTGGCCTGGGATCAATTGTATCATGTTTATGGGACTAATCCATGTTCCAGCCCATGAATAAGTTTCTTTTTCTATTAGATCCACCAATTGGCTTCAATTGCAGAAAAATATCATCTGATTTATCTTCTGTCCAAAGTTTATAACTAAATCTCACAGGCAAGCCATGCATATGTCGCAGCATAAGGTGATCATGTTGACCATAGTTGATTTTCTTCTCTGTCAATAGTCATTGTTTTCACATTTGGTGATTACTGTTGCTACAATGACTATTCTGGTTAGGCGAGCGGAATTGCGAGTGGCTGCGTCATCTGAGTTATCTGAATCTTTTTTTTTTGTTTGTTGCTGCATCTGTGAAAGGTTCAGTAGCAAATATTTGATCTTTGTGACAGCTATTCTTCTCTCAAAATCTCAATTGTTTAATGTGGTGATCTGCCAAAAATACAATCATTAATACAATTAATACAATACAATTAATTAACTACAATCTAAATACAAACAAATCTTTGAAATACAATGCGTAATTATATCACAAAGTAATCAACTGGGAAAATGAGATGACCGGAATACTTACACTACTGCTGAGCAGTTCCATTTAGAACCAGGCAAAATATTTCATGATCGAAATGACTTTAGAAACATTATATCTTGTAATACCATATACAGAAATAAAAATTCTGCATAAAACTTGTAAATAATATATTCTTAAATGAACTACATACCTTTCTCTGCAATGATGTCAAGCCCTCCTCTCTGACACCCAGTACTTACAATCTTTTAATGTTAACTGAACAGGGAGGAGTCGGTGCAACAGAACCAAACTTTGCCAGAACATGTACAAGATGTGTATCAAACCTACGCATCCACTAGTATATTGATTTGACCATACAATTTTATTATGAGTCCATTTTTTTCCACTGGTTCCAAATGGAACTGCTTGGCATCAATGGGTTAATGTGTAATAGGTTCCAATGAATTGCATTTTTTTTTTTTGTACAGAGGCATCAAGTGTTGCAATACAATGTACATAGCTAGCAGCTTAGCTAATTCTTATAAGGCTATGAGTAGTCTTCAACTATTTGACTATTTGTTATATATTAATTGCAATATTACAATATACAATTTAAATGTCTTAGCTAGCTTATACATGGTGAGNCACTCCTAGCCCTGGGCTGTCTCATTATTAATCAATTAATTTTCACCTTTCACCTCCATGTACCACTGCTTATATTTAATACATTTTGCATGGTTCTTCCTTCATTTGTTGCTCTGAGTTTCTTTTGCTTGGCTTCATGTGCTGGTACTATACTGATACCTTTAAAGGGGCTGACCCCCAACAACTTCAAATGGGGTAATAAGGGAGAGATTTGAGCATTTTTTGTTAATAACTTCTTACCATGCATTTCATAAACAAGTTTGAGCTCATTTTAAAGTTCTCAGTGAGGGCTATAGTATGGCATCTCCAAAAAATTTCATATCTATTCATAAGGTGCCAGATGCAAAATAAAAGTCACAAATTACCCCTTGAAATTTGGTAAACCAGGACACTTGAAATAAACATCATTTTAAAACATTTCAAGCATGCAGATTGTACCTATCCATTACAAGCAGAACTCTGTAAGTCCTTTTTCTTTGTAGATGATGTAGGTAGATGCAGAATAAATCTCATTTCCTGCAATTTTTACCATTTTTCCTTTATTGATATGATATTACCATATCCATTCATTACTGTATTATTGAAGTGATATTACCGTTTCCATGAACATGCCATTGAGCATTTACAACGACCTTGTCCACTGCAAGCTTCATATCAGCAACCACATATTATTTCTTCTGTATCTGTAAGCATACAGGATGGCTTGTAATTTCACACCATTTTAATTGGGTTAAGTGAATTTACTATAAAAAAAGATCGTGAAAAACATACCTGAAAAAGAAAGGAATGTTTTAGTGACAACCATCATATTTTTTGGAGAAATTAATCATTTTAGGTTAATTACATTTAATTCTATGATGCCTGGTGCACAATTCTATGTATGACATTCTATGCACAATTTTGTATTGAATGACGATGCATTATTTTTCGTTAAGTGAATTTCTTTTGCTAAGCAAGGTACATGTAATAAAAATTTTTTGTTGTTAATTTATTTTTTGGTTAACTGGAGCCTTTGATAATCACGGTTCTACTATAAATGCATTTTTAGGGGTGTCCCATATTACGTTAGGGGGGTCCCATATTACTCTGGGGGGTGTCCCTTAGGACCCTTATTACCCCATCTTGCAAAAATGGCCACCATTTTTTGGAATGAGATAAAGTGTCGGAATAAAATCTTAGTGTCGGAATAAAGTGTCGTCCTTAAAGTGTCGGAATATGGTATGTTTACCCTAGTATGATGACATCATAATGATGTCACTATTTCAACCACTTACGCATTTGTGGAACTAACACAAACCTTAATAAAAAGGAAAAAGTTGAGAAGTGTCAGTATTACCCACGATGTTGGAATATGGTGCATTTACTGTCCCTACTCCATATTTGAACCAATTTCTTATGCATGATAATGTTGGTACCATGATAATTTAGTAACTTTACTGGCCAGAATTCGTCTCACAATGTGCCAAATTTAGTCACACAATAACACACAGCATCGGAATATAGGGATTTGGTAGGTTTGCATTCTGTCGGAATATACCGTGTTTACCCTATTTGTTTTTTGAGGTGTAGATTAAGAATCTGAAATCCGTTTTTGGCAGTCAGCATCGGAAATTTTTGATGGAACCTGTTCTTAACTGGACCTAACCTGCAAGGTTTTTGTTGATCGGCTAGGTGTTTTCAATGTTTGGAGTAGACTCCTGCGTCTCAAAATAATTTTCTCGAAATGAACTGGGACAGACAAAACGAGACAAGAAAATTCCGGGAAAAAATAACGGGACAGAGGGTAAATTATGTCCTGGAATAAACGTATGAACCGAGACAAGACTTCTGTCCTGGACTTTAAAACTTGTGTCCCAGTAAATTATGAACCGGTACGAGACAGACAGATTTGAAACGAGACATAACGAGACGAGACAAGATTTGTCTTAATTATTTAAGACAAAACAAGTTTTTTGATTATGATGCGAATTATTTTGAAAACATGGGCTGAAGAATGACAAGTTGTTCTTGTAATTGCCCATCCTGGCAGTGGCGACTGGGGAGGGGGGTGATAGGTCAGTTTTTCCAGGCACTCGGTACCACTGGTAGTTCTACGACCATCACTGGCTCGCAGACCCGCCAGAACCATTTGATTGCATTACACAACACCCTGGACAAGCCAGGAACTCATTTATCAACCAGAGTTGGATGAATGGCTGAGTTGACTATGAGCTGAGCTTCCTGGTAGAACTTGTCCTCAGTGGGACTCGAACCCGGGAGCTGGGTGCGAGAGACTGAGTCTCTCACCACTGCACCACCACAGCTCTGCACAGAATGACAAGTTAGCCCTCTATTGCTAATAGGGCCAAAGACAGTTACCAGTTAAATCAAGTTACTTGTAGATTTAACAAAATTTGTCAGACTAACTGACATGGCAGTTAATTAGTGGTCCGACAAACACCGCAAACTTGTCAATGTATGCATGGCTGAGTATCGAGTCAAAAATGTTACTCTTAAGTCTTAACTGAGGCTTCAATGGCACTTACGGGAACTGTACAAATGAGTCAAGTTTATTACGCGTTCGGAACAAGTTCAGGCGCTGTGGAGCGCATAGGGAGTAGGGACGCAGTGTCTAGATTAATCGGCCAATTAGTAGACAGTGGAGTGGAGTCCTGGCAAGCAGGGTTGGCAATGATTAAATCAAATTGATTAAATCATGTGATTAAATCACTTGATTTTTTTATAAAAAAATCATGATTTTTTTTATTTTTTTTTTATTTTTTTGAGCTGCCAATGCCGCATATTTACGTCTCTTGCTTTTGCCGGTCATTTTGCCGGTGAAGGTGTGTTTTACGATCGGTCCATAAAGAAGTGTTGATCGATTCAAAATGACATAAGAACAGGTTCTTTTGAATAACCTATGGATTGGCACCATGCCACGTGGCATGCATTGTCTCTCTTTGGATCTCAATATTTTCCCACTAGATGGCCAAGACCTTGTGTTTTTGCAGTATTTTGACACGCAAATGTATGACGTCACCACATAGTGGCAAAGCAGAGAGTTTTTTAGACTCTGCCTCAAGTTCATTTCTGAGTCCTATAAGTAGACAAGCAAAGCATCATGGATACCAGCATTATCATACATAAGAAATTGGTTTAAATCTTAAATGAGCCACTATGCAGAGTGTGCAATCAACGTCGCCAAGATACGAGTTTCCAGGTAACAACGTCGCCGGCATTACTTGATAGTTCTCGCCGTCGCCGCCAAAAGTCTTCAGGATACGTCGCCGAGTAATTTTTCAACAATGAAGCTGCTAAAAGTTCAAAGAATATATCTAAAATTTTGCCGATAATGCGTCGCCGTAGGTCTTTAAATCTTCGTTCACTCTCTGCACAGTGGTCTACTGTCTTGGGCAATTCTGTTTTGCCATTTTAAGACACCGATCAGCATTTGAACTTTTCTCTTAAATCTCTTCCACTAAATACTAATAAGTCCTGACTATTTTGACTGAAAAAAGTCCTGACTAAACCTGAAGGGTTAGTCCTGACTCCTGACTATTTTATTTAAAGCTGAGAACTTAAGTGCTGACTGCTGTGGGGACAAGTGACGGGCTGACGGCCATGGGTCCATGATGTTATCAGCATTTGCTTAGGGTAAACGCGGTATATTCCGTCATTGTGGGTAAAGGTAATTCCGTCACCTCTTTAGTTTTTCCTTTATATTAAGCTTTGTTTTAGTTCCATGCGTTTGTTGATGGCATAGTGGCAAAGCAGAGAGTTTTTTAGACTCTCCCTCAAGTTTATTTTTGAGTCCTATAAGTAGACCAGAAAAGTATCCTGGATACCAGCATTATCATACTTAAGAAATTGGTTTAAATCTTGAGTAAATGAGGAAATTCAAAATGAACTGATTCTAAAAAAGCTCTGGTTTGCCACTATGGTTGATGGTTGAAATGGTGACGTCATACATTTGCGTGTCAAACTACTGCCAAAACACTAGGTCTTGGCCACTATGCAGAGTGTGCAAGCAACGTCGCCAAGATACGAGTTTCCAGGTAACAACGTCGCCGGCATTACTCGATAGTTCTCGCCGTCGCCGCCAAAAGTCTTCAGGATACGTTGCCGAGTAATTTTTCAATAATGAAGCTGCTAAAAGTTCAAAGAATATATCCTCCACTCCCCAGGAACTACAGCAGTCAATATGGCTTCCGCATCGCAACCGATTCGACCATTTGAAGATTGTGCTGCAGCTGTACAGTCTCATCCGACAAACTGGAAAATCAAAATTTATCAATAAGTAAGATTTTCAAATTGTTTCAACAACATATTCACTTGAATTAAATAGTTCTTTAAAAAATCTCAACGCAATGCATCGTAGCGCAAAAAACTGCAGTTTCTACCGCTAAATGAAGACAAGTTTATTTTAATGGCCAAATGTCCACAAGCGATTCTGCTATCGATCTATTTCGCACCGTAAATCAAGGCTTAACATCACAAATGACGCGAAAAGTCTTCAAATCCAGAGTGAATCAAATCTAAAGCAAATCGACTCCTAATATAAAGCAAGTTGTAGCTCTCAGCCGGTCCATGATATGTTTCCCAAACCAATGATGAGGTACAAGAGGTGCAAGTCGTAATGAAAATCCCAGCTGACTAATCAGTATAATTTGGACGACAATAATCAGTAGGATCACAAGCAATTATTGAACTTCAAAGAAAAGTTACACTCTTAGCACATATAACTGGCCACTATTGAATACTGGCTTTAGGTTGGCATGCACAATTAATGTTATNTCACCTATGTTGTGCATAAGATTTGGGAGCATGAGCAGTAGATTTGTTAGATTCAGAAATAGCTCTCAGCATGGCGTACCCTTTGCCATGCTGTAACTCGTCATTAAATACATTACAACGCTTGATAAATGTGTTCAATAATTGTGCTGATCCTTTGAAGGTTTGCTGTTTAACAGAGCGCACATCTGTGACCACCAAGTTCATCCAGTGGCCAGCATCCCACGTGACAGGGACAGCAAAGGCACTCTTCGATGAGACCCCAACACGCTCAGCAAGTCGTGCAGCAAATCCCGACGAGACAACGTATTGTCCGTCACACGTTGCACCTGGAAAAGCATATACTGATTAACAAGTCCAGATGCTGACTATTCATTACAACAAAATAATTAATTATTCATCTATGAGGCATAATGAGGGTAAATGGTGACGGCAATAAATAATTATACTTTGTACTATATTTTCTTACCATTGTACCCATGATTCCAGACCAACCATTAAATTTCTGGGGATTTAACCCACAAGCTGCTAAGTTGAGTAAAATCTCTAAACTTCCAGCAAGCTTGCTACTAACCTGTTAATCGCGTCAAGTGATGGTCAGGGAGCCCAGTTTTTTCCAGAATCGTATTAATTATGCTATCAGCAAGCTCTACTGCACTTCCTCCGATGAGCTGAACCTGAGTTGTGTCATCAACACTGTTGACATCAACGGAATATACAGGAGGTGCGCCCACAGGTACTGCGATCCTTTTGCCGTTGAAATTCACAATCAAGAGGATTGCTTGATTGGTGTGTCTGTTGACAGTGGATTTATCGGCTGTAATGTAGAAATGGGGTGGTAGTCCCGTGCTGAGTAGTGGCTGCAGCAACATCTGATTGTTTCTTTGACAAATCACCACAGTCGCCGCACGAAGAATTTCAGGAAAGTTGTTCCTGGAAGAAATATTAATAAATTAATAAACCATTACAATTAATGGAAATGTTTTTTCTTTGAAAAGAATAATCATAATTTAAGTTAGGTAAAACATACTTCTTTTGCAATAATCTAAGGAGCTAACCTTGAATGGCCGATGTCTCCCACATCCACTTTGCATGCTTTCAATAGTGCAATGACACTCTCGTAGTGCAGGGCCGCGCCTTTCATTTTCAGAACATGGAGAGCTACCCGACAGAGAGTTTCAGTTACGGAAACCGAACGAGGCACTGACGAAGCTCCCTCTTCTTTGCCTTGCGTAGCTTTCCAGTGGAATGAATCCTGTCCGGAGTTCAAGTGGGTTACGAGACGACTTTTGAAGTTGTACCAACTTTGACCATCGCCATTTTTATATATTTCGATTTTAGCTTCGGGCAGCTTACATCCAACAGATAAACCACTTGTCGGAAGTTTGAACGATGTTGAATTTTTTGTTATAAGGACATCACGGGTGGCGTAATCGTGGCAAGCTGAGCATCTTATTATATGCTTATTTTGATGCTGGTGGAGAGTGAATAATTTTGTGGAAAGAACGTCATTTAGATTATTACAAGCATTCAATACACAAATTGAAGATAAATTATCCTTTGCGGTAGTAGGACCTCCTTGATCTTTTTTTTGTAAATGTTTCATAAGCATGCTTTCTAATCTCTCTAAGCATTCACCAATTTGTTCGAGTGTCCATTTGGATGTAGTAGGCTGCATCATTCGAGGAACTTCATTTTGTGGCTGGATACTGAGAAACCCATCAATCGACTTTTGAATTATTTGAGTGAAAGAAGAAGCAGCTGAGTTTCCTTGGAAGGAAGAACCTCTGCTGGCTGAAAGTAGCGAAGACGAGTCACATTCTTTAGGGCTATGCTCAGTAGAGGCACATACTTCGAAGTCCGGCTGAGCTACAGGGGAACATTCCACAAAGTCCGGCTGACCTACAGGGGTACGTTCAACGAAGTCCAGCTGACCTACAGGGGTATGTTCAACGAAGTCCGTATGAGCTACAGGGAAACATTCCACAAAGTCCGGCTGACCTACAGGGGTACGTTCCAAGAAATCCGGCTGACCTACAGGGGTACGTTCAACAAAATCCGTCTGAGCTACAGGGGAACATTCCACAAAGTCCGACTGACCTACAGGGGTACGTTCCAAGAAATCCGGCTGAGGATCGGAATATTTTTTCACGAAGTCTTTATGTGAAGGGGAGTCGCGTTGTACGAAATTTGGCTGAGAAGAAGATTTGCGTTTTGAGAAGTCAGGTTTAGAAGTAGAGGAAAGTATTTCCGTTGATAGCTGGGACACAGATGTGTCATTTTTAAGGTGAGGGTTAAATTTATTCTTTTGCTTAGATGACGAAGTTAATTTTTCAATTTTAATTTCAAGCTTTTTGACGTCTTCATGATCTCTACATCTGATGTGTTTTCCTTTGTCAAAGGTATCGTTGGGGTGATTTCTCTTTTGGTGCCGGTCTATCGTCGTGGGATACATGTCCACCAAAGAATAATTGCGGCAGCCGTTTTCTATGCAAAGTAAGCAAACAGCAGCCGTGCGCCGTTGGCTAATCTCAGATTTCCGCTTAGAAGAACTTGGTACAGACGAAGCGCTCTCTTGTCGTTGCTTCTTGAATAGGTTCTTCCATTCTTGAACTTGTGCCTTTGGTTCTTTCCCTGCAAATGAAATAAAACCATTAATCCGGGAACGGTTAATGCTCATCATAGTTAAGACGATTATCACAGTTAAAAACGATCATCACAGTTAAAAACGATCATGATAATTACGGACGATCATCATAGTTAAAAACGATCATCACAGTTAAAAACGATCATCACAGTTAAAAACGCTCATCACAGTTAAAACTGTCATCACAGTTAAAACGATCATCACAGTTAAAACTGTCATCACAGTTAAAACTGTCATCACAGTTAAAAC